>NC_045450.1:65931986-65966645 GCF_002776525.5 Piliocolobus tephrosceles | reverse complement strand
CCGGGGAGGCGGGGCGCGAGGGGGCGGCGGTCCCCCGACCACCCCCCACTCCACGGGAACAAGGGGAACACACTCAAAAAAAAAAAAAAAAAAAAAAAAAAAAAAGAGGATACAGACTCACCTGCCGGGTCATGCTGCCGAGCCCTGACCTTGGAGGTTCTCTCCCATGGCTGCATGGCAGAACCGGGGATTTCTGAGACCACACCCGGGCCTGGGCTTCCTTGGTCTGGGCTGAAGCCAACCCCCAGATATGGGGGTCTCAGGGCTCTCCAGGGGATCCCAATGTGCAGCCAGCCAGGGGGAGCAGGAGTGTCAGCCCAGGAGGACAGAGTTGCAGATAGAGAGGACAGCAATGTCCTGCAAAGACCTCAGGCCCAGAGGGCCTCTGAGTAAAGGCAGCATCTTGCTGAAGTTGCTTCTCCAATAAACCTTTGGATGGGATGGAGCCAGAGCCGCTGGATCAGAGCATGTAAGGCTCGGTCCACCTACTTGACTTTCTGATTTCAATATGCAGGCGGAGCCACTTGAAAGTGCAATAAGAAGACATATTTAAGGGACAATAAGTAGCAATTAAAAAGCGTGGCAGGAGCTACCCATCCCGGGGCTTGCTTTCCTTTGCTAGTTTCAAAGCAGCAGATGGTTCACACACAGCTTTTTTTTTTTTTTTTTTGAGATGGGGTCTCACTCTGTCACCCTGGCTGGAGTGCAGTGGTGAGATCTCAGCTCAATGCAGGCTCCACCTCCTGGATTCAAGTGATTCTCCTGCCTCAGCCTCCCGAGTAGCTAAGATTATAGGCAGGGGCCACCACGCCTGGCTAATTTTTGCATTTTTAGCAGAGACAGGGTTTCATCTTGTTGGCCAGGCTGGTGTTAAACTCCTGACCTCAGGTGACAACCTGCCTGGGCCTCCCAAAGTGTTGGGATTACAGGCATGAGCCACTGCGCCTGACCACATGATGGCTTTAAAAGATACACAAGCTAACATTCTTAGCTTGGTTCCAAGGGAGCAAAGCACTCTCCAGTGTGATAAAAGGTTATAAAATGTTGCAGGGTGTGGCAGTGGGAGGGAGCGTGTTCCTTTCCGTGTACCATCCCTGGGCTGAGGTCAGCCTTGACACTTACTACCTTTGTGCCTTGTTATCTCTCAGTACTTCCTGGAACCAGGAGACAGTCTGAGGGGCTGCATTGTGGTGCTTCGGGGAGCAAGCGGTGCAGGGGTCCAGGGCTCATGTGCTGATTTCATGGGACATGGCTGTTCATCCAATAGCCCTGAGTCACATGGGGGAGAAAATCAATGCCATTTTCTCTTCCAGTCATTCTGACTAGGTCAAGGAGAGTCTCAGTGAGGTGCCACGATGTCTTTAATGCCTAATACTTTTAAAACTTTGCTTTTTCACAGAGAGATCAGGTCTTGGCAAGCCACAGCCCTCTGGCTGGAGCTCAAGACCTCTGCTTTATTTCCATTATTTTATTCTCATGCTTGTCTTCTCTGTGCAGCAAGCATTGCCAGCTTTCTACTGGGTAGTGATGTGTTTCTTTTCAAATGAGTTAAGTAGAGAGTGAATTGATTGAAATGAAAAAAAAAATGGATTTTTAAATGTTAAGTAGAGGTGATATAAAATATGACAAAAACCACGGCAGAGATACACAGATGGCTATGGGTGGGAAAACGCTGGAGAGATGGGGGAGGACCCCAGCTTTGGAGTCAGACAAACCTAGGTTCAAACGCCAGCTCCCCTGCCTGCTGGCTGGGAGGGTGGCTGAATTCCTGCACTGAGAAACTGGGTCGTAAGGGTGGGAGAAGGCTCCCTGGATACTGTAGGACCATCTGCCAGGCCTGCAAAGCCCCAAGTGTGCACCATCTGAGGCTCTTGCCTAGGAGTTAGAGCTACTGGGGAGAATAGCAGAGTTCCTACTCCTTTGTAGTTACAAACAGGGATTTAGGGCTGGCCACGGTGGCTCATGCCTATAATCCCAGCACTTTGAAAGACCGACGTGAGTGGATCACTTGAGGTCAGGAGTTCAAGACCAGCCTGGCCAACATGGTGAAACCTCATCTCTACTAAAAATACAAACAAACAAAAAATTAGCTGGGTGTGCTGGCACGTGCCTGTAATCCCAGCTTCTTGGGAAACTGAGACAGGAGAATCACTTGAACCTGGGAGGCGGAGGTTGCTGTGAGCCAAGATTAAACAACTGCACTCCAGCCTGGGTGACAGAGCGAGACTCCATCTCAAAAAAGAAAAGGGGGTTTAGAGACAGAGCGGGGTAGGTTCCAGTCTTGGCTCTGCCACTCTGGGCTGTGTGACCTTGCCCACATTTCTTAACTTCTCTGAGCCTCAGTTTGTCCGTCGCCAAAATGAGGCTTCTACAGGAACGTTTCCCACAGGTTGTTTTGATCATAAGTGAGGTAAGAAAAACAAAATGCTTAGCAAAGTACCTGGCACGTAATGTGTATTTAGTCAATGTAAGCCATCAACATTTAATTGAATTGAATTTGGTTTCATTTAAATTAATTAAGTCGTGAAGTCAGTGGGTTCTGGAGCCAGAAGCCTTTGTAAGTCTCTGTAAGTCAAGCCCAGAGCCTTGGCCACATCACCCTAATTGGGGATAATGTCTGGCCTGGTGGTCATTCTTAGCACAAGAACGGAGCTTTTCAACATCAGGGAATTGTGTAAGCAAATGGTGATGAATCCCTGCCATGAACAATTAGGCAAATGTTTAGAATGATGTTTCAAAGAATATTTAATGTCACGGAGAGATGTTTAGATACATAAATAGGTAGAAAAGCAGTCTGGGCCGGGCGCCGTGGCTCACGCCTGTAATCCCAGCACTTTGGGAGGCCGAGGCAGGCGGATCATGAGGTCAGGAGCATCCTGTCTAACACGGTGAGATCCCCCGTCTCTACTAAAAATACAAAAAATTAGCCAGGCGTGGTGGCGGGTGCCTGTAGTCCCAGCTACTCGGGAGGCTGAGGCCAGAGAATGGCGTGAACTCAGGAGGCAGAGCTTGCAGTGAACCGAGACCGTGCCACTGCACTCCAGCCTGGGCAACAGAGTGAGACTCCATCTCAAAAAAAAAAAAAAAGAAAGAAAGAAAGAAAGAAAGAAAAGCAGTCTGTAAGACAGTATGTACCTATTCAGCAATAAAAAGAAATGAAGTACTAGATGGGCGCAGTGGCTCACACCTGTAATCCCAGCACTTTGGGAGACGGAGGCAGGCACATTGCCTGAGCTCAGGAATTCAAGACCGGCCTGGGCAACATGGCGAAACTTTATCTCTACTAAAAATACAAAAACATAGTCAAGCATGGTGGCAGCCACCTGTAATCCCAGCTACTTGGGAGGCTGAGGCACAGGAATTGCTTGAACCTCGGTGGCAGAGGTTGCAGTGAGCCGAGATTACACCACTGCACTCCAACCTGGGTGGCAGAGCGAGACTCTGTCTCAAAACAAACAAGCAAAAACCACAACAACAACAACAAAAAGAAATGAAACACTGATATGGACTCCAACACAGGTGAGCCTTGACAACACTGTGCTATGTGAAAGAAGTCAGACACAAAAGACCATGTATTCTAAGACTCCATTTATATGTGATGTCTAGAAAGGGCAAGTCCGCAGAGACAGAGAGGAGATGACAGGTTGCCTGGGATGGGGAGGGGAGGACTAGGAGGTGATGGCTAAGGGGTATGGGGTGTGTTTTGGAGGTGATGAAAATGTTCTAAAATTTATTGTGGTGGTGGATGCACAACTCTGAAAATATACCAAAAGCCATCAAACAGTTTAAATGGGCAAGTTAGGCTGGGCATGGTGGCTCACGACTGTAATCTCAGCACTTTGGGAGGCCAAGGTGGGTGGATCACCTGAGGTCAGGAGTTCGAACCCAACCTGACCAACATGGTGAAACTCCATCTCTTCTAAAAATACAAAAGTAACTGGGCGTGGTGGGAGGCACCTATGTAATCCCAGCTACTTGGGAGGCTGAGGCAGGAGAATCGCTTGAACCCCGAAGGTGGAGGTTGCAGTGAGCTTAGATCATGCCAGTGCACTGCAGCCTGGGCTACAGAGTGAGACTCTGTCTCAAAAAAAAATAAAAAATAAAAAATAAATAAATAAATAAATAAATAAATAAATAAATAAATAAAAGGACAAATAGTATGCTGTATCAATTACACCTCAATAAAGCTGTTAAAAATTATGTACAATATGATTAAAAGGAAGAGTCATACACACACACACACGCACACACAGAGACAGAGAGAGAGACTGGGAGACAAACATACATATCCACAATGATCATCTCAGGTGGTGGGTTTACAGGGATTTTTTTTTCCTTTTTACTTATCTATATTTTTTAAAGTTTTTATTATGAATCGGTACTACTTTGGGAAAAACAAGGAAACCTTTTTTTTTTTTCTTTTTCAAGAACAGTTCATTTTCGATTTCAATGTCAATCAAATAAGGGCCAAAGTAACTTCCCACCTGGGCCCACATCTCTCTAGAAAGAAAAGGGACCTCCTTGGAACCATTACCTTGTCCGCGTGGAGGGGCACGGCAAACCTCCTGAGGGTGGGGACCGAGGTGAGCCTGGTGTTCTCCTTGAAGTTCTGGTTCAGGTTGGCCAGGTAGAAGAGCTGGTAGAGGCTGTTGTCCTCATAGGCAATAACGTCAAACACGATGCAGCCGTCCTCTTCATAGGCGTTGACGTGATGGAAGACCACCATGGCGTCTGTGTAAAACTTAGTCTGCACAGGCTGCCTGGTCCTTTGGTCGATGATGTGGATATAAGTCTGAAAAAGGATGCACACCAAGGGCTCAGCTCACCCTCTCTCAGCCCGGCACTGTGGCGTCTGGGGACTGAACAAAACCCAGCTCCACCAGGCGCTAGGCTCGGGACTGTGTCCCCATTCTGCGTTCTGTGTCTACTCCACAACACCAGACAGGCAAAAGTGCCCCCCAAAATGAGAGCTGTTGATTGTATTTCCATGAGTGTATCTTTCACATGGAGAGGAGGGACGCTTTGCTGCCAGAGTCTTTGCAGTCACTAGGAGGGCAGTGTTTGGAGAGACTCTCCAGTGTGCATGGTCCCCTTGTTTCATTGTGCTGACATCCCAGCTCCCTGGCAATGACCAAGTTGGGGAGAATCTGTCAGGTGCCAGATCCCATCTAAGACTGGAACCTTGGCATGGTACAGTGGCTCATGCTGTAATCCCAACACTTTGGGAGGCTGTGCGGGCAGATCACTTGAGGCCAGGAGTTCGAGACTAGCCTGGCCAACATGGCAAAACCCCATCTCTACTAAAAACACAAAAAATTAGCCAGGCATGATGGCGCATGCCTGTAATCCCAGCTACTCAGGAGGCGGAGGCAGGAGAATCGCTAGAACCCAGGAGGTGGAGGGTGCAGTGAGCCAAGAATGTGCCATTGCACTCCAGCCTAGGCGACAAGAGCAGAACTCCGTCTCAAAAAAAAAAAAAAAAAAATTCGCCAGACATTGTGGCACGTGCCTATAATCCCAACTACTCAGGAGGCTGAGAGAAGAGAAAAGCTTGAACCAGGAGGCGGAGGTTGCAGTGAACTGATATCGCACCATTGCACTCCAGCCTGGGTGACAGAGTGAGACTCTACCTCAAAAAAAAAAAAAAAAGAAAAAGAAAAAAGAAAAGAAAAACTAAAGTGCACGTGAAGGCAGAGAAGGTGGAGTAACACTGTGCCAGTGGGTAGTGGTGGCTCCCTTCAGACATGGGGGTGGACGGGAGGCGGGGTAGGGGGAAGTGAGTTGGGGAGGATTTTATACATGGCTTTCTATACTTGTATTTTCTATACAAGTATAGAAAATAGGTAACACTGAGGACTACTGGATATTTCACAAAAGTGAAGTGACAACAGCAAAAAAAAAAAAAAAAAAGAAAAAAGACCAGGTGCAATGGCTCACACATGTAATCCCAGCACTTTGGGAGGGGAAGGGAGGAGGATCACTTGAGCCCAGAGTTTGAGGCTAACCTGGGCAACATAGCAAGACCCCAATCTCTACAAATCAACAAAAAATTAGCCAGGCATAGAGACATGTGCCACTGGTTCTAGCTACTTGGGGGGCTGAGCTGGGAGGATTGCTTGAGCCTGGGAGGTTGAGGCTGCAGTGAGCTGTGATCGTACCACTGCACTCCAGCTTGGGTGACAGAGCAAGACTCTGTCTCAAAAACAACAACCCCCCCCAAAAAAATACCCAACAAATAAATACTGGTAATACATACATACATGCATATATACATATATTCATACACATATGCACACACACGCACATATATATATACACATATACATGCATACGTGCATATACAAGCATGCAATACATGCATACACACTTTGAGCACTCAGGTGTACCTGAATGGAAGGAGAGGTTTCTATTGAACCGTCTGGTGGAACATACTGTCGTTACAATGTCTAAACCTCTGGCAGCTACCGCCCTAACGCTACAGTGGGGCGGAGGCTGGGAGGAGCCCAGTTCTCCATCAGGACTGAGGACTCACTCCTTTTGCTGCTGGGCATAGGGGGACTGCCACGGCTTCCAAGTTTGCCCAAGGTGGCACCCCCTTGCCTGGACGGCCGCATCAATGACTCATCACCGTGGGGGTACAAAGGCCTGGGGGTCATTCTGAAGGACCATCCAGCTTCAGAACTCGCTGGAAGGTGGGTAGACGCCTCTGGTAGCCTCCTCCCTTTTCCATGCCACTTCCTTGCCTTAACCTTCACGCTCCTGCAGACCAGCCTCCCTCCACCGGCAGCCAGCACCCACTGGGCTAGAGTCCAGCCAGACCTCACCTTCTCCTCCCTGTGGAAAGCCAGGCAGGATGCCCAGCTCATTCTCCGGATGTACGCGGTTGCCATCTTGAGAATATCCAACCTGAAAGGCTGTTCAAGGAAGATGACATAGTTCTCGGTGACTCCAAAGCTGTGGTAGTAGCTTGGGGAGAGCAGGGAGTGGGACGGGATGGAGCAGAACACCTCCGTGTGCTTCCAGGGGCTCTTCCCCTGCTTCTTGCCCTCTAGCAAGACAAAAAGCAAGCCTCAGGAATTGTGCAGGATATGGCTGGCCCCCTAAGACCACACCACCATCACCTACAAACTGACTTGATTGCTGAAAAGAACCTTTACATTAAACAGCAACACGTAGACAGATAGTGAGGTTGTTGCTGCAGCTGCTGCAGAGGACAAGGCTGAGACCTTCCACTCAGCACCCACCCCGTATACAATCTGAAAACCACTGAACCAAGAGGGAGCCCTCCAGGTCAGGGGTCTTCAACTATAGCTTGGGGGCTAAATCCTGCCTCCACCTGTTTGTTTGTTTTAGATAGAGTCTCCCTCTGTTGCCCAGACTGGAGTGCAGTGGCACAATCTCAGCTCAATTCAATCTCTGCCTCCCAGGTTCAAGTGATTCTCCTGCCTCAGCCTCCCGAATAGCTGGTATTGCAGGCTCACGCCACCACGCTTGGCTAATTTTCGCATTTTTAGTAGAGACAGGGTTTCGCCATGTTGGCCAGGCTGGTCTGGAACTCCTGACCTCAGGTGATCTGCCCGCTTTGGGGATTAGTGCTGGGATTACATGTGTGAGCCACTGCGCCCAGCCATGATTAGGGGTTTTATATAAATGCAGATAGCCAAGCTAGGCTATAGGATGGCCATTTTATAGATGAGAAACTTAGGCTTAGTGGAATGGGCTATCATTATGGTCAGAGTCACAGGGTTAAGCCAAGAAAACACAGCTCCCTTCGCCTTCCTCCTCTTTTATCAGGGATTATGACTCTCATAGAGTGAAGGTAGAGAACAGAATAAAATAAAGCAGTCATCCATGTGCCTCACCCTGCACCCAAACACGGAAGGTGCTCAATACATGTTCAGTTTTCTTATTCCTCTGCAAGCATGAGTCACTCGCTGGTCAAAAGGCCTCCCCACCCAGGCCTGCGGCTGGCTTATAATGAGTTATCTGCAAACTTCCCCACCTCTCTTGTGGCCACCTGTGCACCCTGTAAACAGCTGGCTGGTGGGAGGGATGTTGTGGGGTTGTGGGATAGTTATTTTCTTTATAAAACAAATGGAACATAGTGCAAACTGAAACGAAAAGCACTGTGGCCTGGGAGGAACGGGTTGCGGCATGAGTCCCAGCACCACCGCCAGCATGGAGCAGGTGCTCAGAGGATCTCTGCTTGCAGGATGTCAGTGGCTCCTGGGAGCTATGTGACTGGGGTGTGTCACCTGATCCCCTGAGCCTCACAGTCCTTCTCTGTAATACAAGGTGGCAAATGCAAATGCCTAATCCCCAGGTATGGCATTCTAGGATTCTGAGCTTGACCCCTATATCCCTTTACTGGCTTAATTAATGAGAGTTCTATTTAACAAGTACACTCCATGTACCTTCTGACCTCGGAGGCCCACCTCTCCAGGCAGAGCCTGGTAATTTGCTCAGGGGGCTCTACAAGACTATGGGGGATGGGGGAGCAGCAAGGATCACAGGCAGAAACTAGTTTTTCCTAAACTAGAAGGTCAAAGGAAGCACTGTTGTAGTTCTGCACTGTCTCCTGAGTCCTGTCAGCTGTCTTCACAGGCCTAAGTCTCCTGGGTGTGGTTCCCAGGAGGGTCCTGCACAAACATGGGCTAAGAACCTCCGCCTCCTCCCCCTCAGGATCATGCAATCACAGTCAGTCTGGGCTTTGCTCCAAGGTCCCAGCCCCACATGGAAGAGGTCCAGAAGGCCTGGAGAATAGGACAGGGATCTGGAGTGGATCCCAGCAGGGCTGAGCTCCCTAAACAGCCCTGGAACCCTGGCTGCAGGGGCTGGGAATGAAAGTAGGTAGCATAACCTTACCATAGAAAGGTTTATCAGGAGACTGAAAAACTGAATGGATGGATGGATGAATCGATAAGTGGGTAGGTGGGTGCAAGAATGGGTGGATAATAGATAGATGGATGGATGGTGGGTGGATGGATAGATGGTGGATGGAAGGATGGTGAGTGAATAGATGGGTAGATGCAGATGGTAGATGGATGTTGGGTGGGTGGATGGATGGATGGTGGATGGATAGATGGTTGGATGGTAGGTTTATAGATGGTGGGTAGATGGATGAATGATGGATGGATGGGCAGGTGGCTAAATGGATGGATGGTGGGTACGTGGAAGGGTCGATGGATGGGAGAATGGGTAGATGGATGAATGCACCCATGGGGGGTGGGTGAATGGGTGGGTAAATGGATGGTGGATGGATAGTGGGTGGATGGATGGATGGGTAGATGGTGTGTGGGTGGATGGATGAATGGATGGATGGTGAATAGGTGGGTGGGTGGGTGGGTAGCTCAATGGATGGATGGATGGTGGGTAAGTAGATGGGGGATGGATGGGAGAATGGGTAGATGGATAAATGGATTCATGATGGGTGGGCAGTTGGGTGGGTAGATGGATGGTGGATGGATGGTGGGTAGATGGATGGATGGATGGTGGATAGGTGGATGGATGGTGGGTGGCTGGCTACATAAGTGGTGGATGGGTGGGGTGGACGGATGGTGGATGGGTGATGGATAGGTGGATGAATGGTGGGTAGATGGGTGGATGGATAGTGAGTAGATGAATGAATGATGGATAGATGGATGGTGAGTAGATGCATGAATGGATGGATGGTAGATGAATGAATGATTAGATAGTAAGTAGACGATGGATGAATGGATGGATGGTAGATGGGTGGATAAACTAATAAAATAATAACCTGGAGCCTAAATAAAAGGAAATTAGAATAGTAAAGGGATTTCTTTCTTCCAAGAGGAATCCCAGCAACTCCTCTTTTCTTCTAAAGGAAAGTACTGAGATCATGGTCATCTGAATAATCCATGGGAGAAAGTACCACACTGAGTCTTGTGTCATCAACGAAAAATGGAACTCTTCAGAAGGAGCCACCCTTGGCTGTTTGTGTTTTATTCGATTCCCCAGAGTGGCCTACCTGGTACTGTGGCAGGGATCTTAAAAATCACATATTTTGTCTTCCCCTTTTCCACAATGGATGTGCCCATGTTGAGAACATTTCCAGCCTCATCATAATGGGGATGTGACGTTGCCAGATTTACCGCCACGTATTTACGATAATCAACCTGCAAGATATGATACCTCCTGTTTTTTTTTTTTTTTTAAGTATTTATGATAATCAATCTGCAAGACATGACACCAACTGATTTTTCAAAGGAGAAAGGTTGAAATCCTGTGAAAACATGACTGATTCTAGCTTCAGAGAGATGAGGGACATTTTTGCACATCTGAAAACGATACAGAATTTGCTTTTAAAGACTTTCACTCTCGTGACCTGATATGACTTCACATGGAGATTTCAGGGGCTCAGACAGCTAACAGGTTGCAGGGGAGTTAGGGAGCTGGTATGCTTCTGGGGCTACCATTCCAATCCTGCTGCTTGACCTTGCTGGAATCCTCAACATGGAAACAAGATTCCTCACTGCAGAAAGATCTGAGCAATGACCTGGGCAGAGAGGTAGCCTTCGAGCTAATCTTGGCCACAGCTCTGTCATTCTGGCTTAAATTCTGCCGTTTTGCATTGCATAGAAGCATAAATTTCTAGGCCTCTCTTAGAGGATTATTCTGGGAATGGAAAGGTTACAAAAACACTTGGTCAAAGTGAAGCTCGATGAACAAGCTGAATAATCACCCTCACTCTGCAATCCACAGCTGCAGAATGATGGAGTGGCTGCAGACCAACCGTCTGCCCTTCCTTCCCTAGAAAAACACAACCTCCAGCCCAGAGTCAGATAACTCCATTCTCTTCCAGCATTTCCTCTCTGTAGCCTTGTGGAAAGTGTCATCAGTTGGACTGATGCCATCTAGCTTAAAAGCAGCTGGACATAATTTCACAGCTAAGAAAAGCCTCATCTCTTTAACAGATCGTTAAAACGTATTGCGGAGACATCGGACTTTTGAACAGCCAGTTGGAGAAAACTGAAAGTGGGTCTATTGATTTTCACCAAAATGTTGACTTGATTCTTCCCAGGAAACGTATGTGCTTGGGCACTTATTTTTGTGCTCTAGCTTTTTGCCTACTGCCTCCCTCTTCAGGTCAATAGAAGGTAGGATTTCGCTGAGAATCGCAGGTGTTTCAACAGAGTCGTTCATTCAAAATCTCACTGAACTCCCTCAGTACCAAGAATTATGATCACAGTTATGGGTTGAATTGTGTCTTGCAAAAAGACAGGTTGAAGTCCTCACCCCAGGTATCTGCGAATGTGACCTTACTTGGAAATAAGGTCTTTATAGATGTCATTAAGTTAAGATGAGGTCATACTGCAGTGGGATAGGCCCTAAAGCAATGACTTGTGTCTCTGTAAAAGGCAGAATATGGTTGGGCATGGTGGCTCACACCTGTAATCCCGCACTTTGGGAGGCCAAGGCGGGCTGATCATGAGGTAAGGAGATCAAGACCATCCTGCCTAACACGGTGAAACCCCGTGTCTACCAAAAATCCAAAAAATTAGCTGAGTGTGGTGGTGGGTGCCTGTAGTCCCAGCTACTCAGGAGGCTGAGGCAGGAGAATCACTTGAACCTGGGAGAAGGAGGTTGCAGTGAGCTGAGATCGCGCCATTGCACTCCAGCCTGGGCGACAGAGTGAGACACTGTCCCCTCCCCCCGCCCCCCAAAAAAAGAAAAGGCAGAACATTTGGACACATAGACTTGTAAGGAGAGGCAGTGTGAAGACTGAGGCAGAGGCTGGAGGGATGCATCTACAAGCTGAGGAACACCAGGGGTTGCTGGCAACCACTAGAAACCAGGAAGGGGCCAGGGAGAATCCTCCTCTACAGCCTTCAGAGGGAGCATGGCCCTGCTAACATCTTGGTTTCAGACTTTTAGCCTGCAGAATTGTGGCACAGCAAATTTCTGGGTTTTTTTGGTTGTTGTTTGTTTGCTTGCTTTTGTTTTTGTTTTGAGACAGAGTCTCACTCTGTCATGCAGGCTGGAGTGCAGTGGTGCAATCTGGGCTCACTGCAACCTCTGCCTCCCGAGTTCAAGCGATTCTTCTGCCTCAGCCTCAGCGTAGCTGGGATTACAGGCACATGCCACCACGCCTGGCTAATTTTTGTATTTTTGGTAGAGACGGAGTTTCACCATGTTGGCCAGGCTGGTCTTGAACTCCTGACCTCAGGTGATCCGCCCATTTTGGCCTCCCAAAGTACTGGGATTACAGGCGTAGGTCACCACGCCCGGCCAGTCTCTGTTGTTTAAAGCAAACTTTTCTGTAGGACTTTGTTACAGCAGCCCCGGGAAACTGAAACAGACACAAAGATAAAAACAACATAGTCCCTGCCTGGCATCTAGCACTAAGTGTGGCGCTAGGACACGGGATCCAACGGTGTTAGAGGAGGGTCCCCTCTGGTGAGCTCCTTGCAGGCTGAGCAACCTCACCCCGGCCGTCCCCGACCCTCCCTTTCTTGAGTCAGGAAGTGATGCTGGGTTACTTATGTGTTGATACCTTCTCCAGGGTTTCCAGAGTCTGTGGGTTGATTTTCCTGATGTAATTGGTCTCTGAGGTCGCATAGAAGTCTTCTCCGCACTTCATGATGTTGATCAGGCAGTTGTCTGTGAAATCGGGGATGGTGTGAGACAAGTAGGTGAAAGCTCTGGGGAGAAAAGCAAATCAACACAGTCAGTGGCTGTGTCCACCCAGCCAGAGAAGTCTGTCCTTGATGGCTTTAGTTTTCCTAAAACGTAAAAATGCTTTACTTCAACTAAGAAAGAAAAAGCAACTGGGTCCCAATGGGTCACTTGAGGAATCCTAAGAACTCAGATATCAAGTTCCCCAAAGATACCCCCAGGTTGAGTCAGCTAAGAAGTGAGTCAGCCAGAATGCCATGGTCACCCGCTGATCCCTCTTGGGCTCCCTGAAACCCAAAGGTCTCCGACATCAGAGCCAGCAAGACATACTGTTCCAAAGTATATCAAGAAGCTCTAGGGAAATCATACATGAACCCATAACGGCTCCCAAAGCCTAACAAGGCAGCTGATAACGGCTTTGCCAGGAACATGAGTCCACACTGGTTATCTCGAATTTATCCAGGAAATTAGTTTTTAATTAAAAAAGGGAAACAAACTGATTATGAGTTAAGAACACATAGCGCATTTGCTCAGAAGGTACACTCAAAGCAAGAAGAAAGAAAAACCAGAGGGGTTTATCGGTGGTGAAATTGGCAAATCCTGGATCGGTTTACTGGGGAGTGCTCCTCCTACTGGCAAATACTGGAACAACAAGGAGGATTGGTTCTATGACCTCCAGGTCCTAGTTTTAAATTAGTGATTGTGGTATCTCCCCTACCAGGTAAGTATGGTTGTTTTAAATTCGTTTGCTCCTTCCTCCTCCTTTCCCACTGGCTCCTGCCCCACACCTCCTATTTGCAAATGTGAATTCAGTGCTTGCTCTGAGCCAGCTCTAGAGCTGGATACTGGAATGGGAGAGATGGCTTTAGTTCTCTAAAAAGCAGAAGCAATCTTCCATCTCTGGGCCAGTCTAGCCTTCAACTCTTTCGTAACTCTTCTATGTCTAGAGAGTTTCAGAAAGAAGATACTGATGGCAGGCCTGATTCCCTGGCCAATAATTTAATTGTTAAATATGTAACACATTCTTATGGATCCTAACCCAGATTATTTAAAATGTATGCAGTGGCCAGGTGCAGTGGCTCATGCCTGTAATCCCAGCACTTTGGGAGGCCAAGGTGGGTGGATCACCTAAGATCAGGAGTTCCAGAGCAGCCTGATCAACATGGTGAAACCCCATCTCTACTGAAAACATAAAAATTAGCCCAGCGTGGTGGTGGGTGCCTATAATCCCAGCTATTTGGAAGGCTGAGGCAGGAGAATGGCTTGAACCTGGGGGTGGGGGGGTGGAGGTGACGGTGAACTGAGATTGCACCACTGCACTCCAGCTTGGACAACAAGAGTGAAACTCCGTCTTAAATAAATAAATAAATGAATAAAATGAAATGAAATAAAATAAAATATATACAGCAAAAAATCTCTCCCTCTCCTCATCACCCATCTGCCCCACGTCCCCTACACATCCTTTTGTAGTTTATTTATGCATGTACAAGCAAAATTTAATCTGGCTTTCTTCCTGCTTTTTCACACAAAGTACATCTTATAACATGCTCTTTCTACACCTTCCTTTTTTTTTTTTTCCACTTAGTCTATCTTGGAAATGTTTCTGCAGAGCACAAAGAGAACATTCCCATTCCTTTTTACTTCTACATGGCATTTTCTTGTACAGTTTTACTGTTATGGATTTAACCACTCCTCTTTTAATGAACATTGGGTTGTTTTCAGCTACTTGTTATAACAAATGATGCAGCCATAAATGACAAATACCTGCTGCATGTGTCATTTTGTATGCAAGCAATAGATCTCTAGGCTGAAGGGAATGTGCCTTTGTAATTGACAGATGATTCCAAATTCCTTTCCCACCAGCCATGTGGGAGGGCTTCTAATAATCTGTCAGATGCTCTTAGCCTCTCTGGCAGTCAGTGATCAACAACTGTGTAGCACCTCTGGTTAAAGGGCAGTCATGTGGAGTTTTCGTACACCCTAATGAGAATTGTTAGAGGAGCAAATGCTGGTTATTTCAGCCATCAAGGAGAGCAAAAGGCATGAAATTTGCTCAGATTTAAAACATGCAGTTACTTGGAAAATATGTTTTTGCAGGGGTCCGGATAGGCCATTGTTCCAAACTCAGACACCACAATCCTGTTTGCCTCAATATTGGCATTGTAGGTATCGCTTCTCAGATATTTGCTCCTGTAATAGATTTCACCTGCAAGAGAAGAACCAGCATACTCTCAGGCTGACAGCTTTACCGGGCTTTGAAATCAATGTCAGTTAGGGGTTTTATTGGGGGAAGGAGGTGGTTATTTCACTAGGACAAGCTCACTTAGTACACAGGGCTGATACAATTAGCATTTGAAATATAATTTTTTTAAATTTAATTATTATTATTATTATTTGAGTTTTGCTCTTGTCGTCCAGGCTGGAGTACAATAGTGCAATCTCGGCCCATTGCAACCTCCGCCTCCCGGGTTCAAGTGATTCTCCTGACTCAGCCTCCCTATAATCCCAGCCTGGGATTATAGGCACGTGCCAACACACCCAGCAAATTTTTGTATTTTGTATTTTTAGTACAGATGGGGGTTTCACCATGTTGGCCAGGTTAGTCTCGAACTCGTGACCTCAGGTGATCCGCCCACCTCAACCTCCCAAAGTGCTGAGATTACAAGCATGAGCCACCGTGCCCGGCCTGGAATTTTGAAACTAATTTAGAATGCATACATTTGGCCGGGCGTGGTGGCTCAAGCCTGTAATCCCAGCACTTTGGGAGGCCGAGACGGGCGGATCACGAGGTCAGGAGATCGAGACCATCCTGGCTAACACGGTGAAACCCTGTCTCTACTAAAAAATACAAAAAACTAGCCAGGCGAGGTGGCAGGCGCCTGTAGTCCCAGCTACTCGGGAGGCTGAGGCAGGAGAATGGCGTGAACCCGGGAGGCGGAGCTTGCAGTGAGCTGAGATCTGGCCACTGCACTCCAGCCTGGGCAACAGAGCGAGACGCCATCTCAAAAAAAAAAAAAAAAAAAGGCTACAGTAAGCCAAGATTGCACCACTGTACTTCAGCCTGGGCAACAAGGCAAGACCCCGCCTCAAGAAAAGAAACAGGACCACAGCAGGCCCCTGAACGCTAGCCTCATATATCCACCTGGTCACTAACCTCTTCCCTCTGCAGGGTAACCGCTATCTTGACTTTAAAGAGTTTCAATTTGTTTTGTTCTTGGGGTTGTGTTTCCATGTCCATTGCCAAAGGATTTGAATGTACATTCCAGTGGCAATGACTCCCACCTGTGCACTTGGATGGACACAATGACAATAATAGTAACACTAATTATAAGAAAATTGAGGGGAGGCATGGTGGCTCAGGCTTGTCCTGGCACATAAGGTGAGGCTAGGTGTTCGACACCAGCCTGGGCAATGTAGGAAGCCCTCATCTATTAAAAAAAAAATGCTGGGTGTGGTGGCTCATGCCTGTAATCCCAGCACTTTGGGAAGCTGAGATGGGCGGATTACCTGAGGTCAGGTGTTCGAGACCAGCCTGGTCAACATGGCAAAACGCTGTCTCTACTAAAAATACAAAAAAAAAGAAAAAAATTAGCCGGACGTGGTGGCATGCGCCTGTAGTCCCAGCTACTTGGGAGGCTGAGACAGGAGAATTGCTTGAACCCTGGAGGCAGTGGTTGTAGTGAGCCAAGATTGCACCATTGCACTACTGCCGGGGTGACAGAGGGAGACTCCATCTCAAAGAAGGAAAAAAAATACAATAAAATAAATTGAGGGACATCATGAAAGACCTGCTAGTTCCTCCTCCAGTCTTCAGGAGATTATTTGTGTTCCTAAGAGACAAGACAATCATCTACCCTTTACGCAGACATCTTTCCAGGGGTGGTTACTGTGTGAATAATTGTTACTGAGATATTTCTTTCTTCTTTGTGAGACAGGGTCTTGCTCTGTCACCAGGCTAAGTGCAGTGGCGCAATTACAGATCACTGCAGTCTCAATCTCCCAGGCTCGAGTGAGCCTTCCACCTCAGTTTCCCAAGTCCCACGTGCCTGGTACTGCAGGCACGTGCTACCATGCCTGGCTAATTTTTTGTTTTTTTGTAGAGATGGGATCTTGCTATATTGCCCAGGCTGGTCTTGAACTCCTGGACTCAAGTGATCCTCCCGCCTTGGCATCCCAAAGTGCTGGGATTACAAGTGTAAGGCACCGTGCCCAGCCTCACTGAGCTATTTCTGTAGGGGGAGATTTATTCCTGGGCAGCAGAAAGATATGTGGAGGAATGGTTAGGGGCCTGAGCTTTGCAGCTGACCAGACCCTGAGTTCATGCTTTCAGCCATGACTTATTAAGTGCCCTGATGGGCCAGGAGTCAAAATATAACAATGAGCAGAACAGCCAGGATTCCTGCTGCTAAGGAGGCTCAATCTCCACATGGATATGAATCCTGGCTTCATCATGTACCAACCATGCACTTGACCTTGGTCAGAGTTAAGAATCTGTCCTCTCCACTGTGACATGAGGATCGTGACACATTCCTTGCAGAGTCATGTGACATTTGAGGCTTGCAAAGCACTGTGCACAGGGTAGGTGCTCAAGAAAAGCTGTGTAGAGTATTGAGATGCAATAGACAGAGGGATCAAGGCTTCCGCTCTACGTTTCATCTCATCCAGGTTGGGTGACCTTGGAAAGGTCTCTTAATCTCATTGAGCCCAGTCTCCTTGACTGGAAGTTGGGAATCACATAGTCCTCCCCTTCTAGGTGGGCAGTTTTGTCATTTTTATTTTTTATTTTTGAGACGACATCTTGCTCCGTCACCCAGGCTGGAGTGCAATAGTGCGATCTTGGCTCACTGCAACCTCTACCTCCTGGGTTCAAGCAATTCTCCTGCCTCAGTATCCTGAGTAGCTGGGATTACAGGTGCCTGCTACCATGCCTGCCTAATATTTGTACGTTTAGTAGAGAGGGAGTTCCACCATGTTGGGCAGGAGGGTCTTGAACTCCTGACCTCAAGTGGTGAGGTGGGCAGTTTTAAATGAGATGAGGTGATGTAAGGTGTTCTGCGCATTGACTCACAGCATGCACTTGGTAAACAAAGGCTGTTGAAACTGCATTGCCCAAGAAAATCCGGGTGGCAGGCGGACTCACCTGCGGGTGAGCAAGGCCACACACACTCACTGGTCCTCAGCTACATGCTGCACGGAGACAGAGGCCCACTTAAGGCCACCCTAATCTTCCCCTTGAGCCCACCTGCCTTTCACTGGTTACTCTTGCTGGGAGTCACCACCCACAAGGCATTGGCTAAGGTGCTTGACCCAAAATGTTGGATTCTGTTCACTTGAAATATTGACTAGGTGCTGTGGCTCACGCCTATAACCCCAGCACTTTGGGAGGCCGAGGCAGGTGGATCACCTGAGGTCAGGAGTTCAAGACCAGACTGACCAACGTGGTGAAACCCCATCTCTACTGAAAATATAAAAATTAGCTGGGCATGGTGGCTAGTGTCTGCAATCCCAGCCACTTGGGAGGCTGAGGCAGGAGAATTGGGGCTGGGAGGTAGAGGATGCAGTGAGCTGAGATCACACCACTGCAATCCAGCCTGGGTGACAGAGCGAGACTCCATCTCAAAAAAAAAATAAGACAGAAAGAAAGAAAGAAAAAGAAAGAAAGAAAGAAAGAAAGAAAGAAAGAAAGAAAGAAAGAAAGAAAGAAAGAAAGAAAGAAAGGAGGGAGGGAGGGAGGGAGGGAGGGAGGGAGGGAGGGAGGGAAGGAAGGAAGGAAGGAAGGAAGGAAGGAAGGAAGGAAGGAAGGAAGGAAGGAGAAAGAAAAAAGAAGAGAAAAGAAGAGAAGAAAAGAAAAAAGAAAGCACCCAGGCTGGTTGGTGGACAGGCCGCCCATTTCCTATAAACAGCCAGCCCCACAGCATGGAGTGCCTGGTGACCACAGGAAAATGTGCATCTGGAATGACTCAAGGCTGACCCTGGACTTTGAGGTTGAGATTAAAGCAGCAGCCTGCATGCCTTCCCTAGCAGCCTGCTTTCGGGAGAGCCCAATTAGCCACATTCCTTCTGAAGGGACATACGCAAACAGACGTGCTCCTGCCTGGGATCTTCTAGAACTAGGTCAAGTTTGATATTTTGGGGAAGAAGGGAAGATACATATATACATACATACACACACACGCACACACACACACACACAGTTGTGTGTGCGTGTGTGTATATATAAAAGCAAACTTTCCAATGTTCCAATCCTGGTGGGACAATTACTTTGCCCATTAATTTTATTGGAAAATTAACAAATATCATAAATGAGGGAGACTTGAAATCACTCTATGCCTGCTTTATAAAAATGTTTTCTTTGAAATAATTTTAGATGTACAGAAAGGAGTGTTCTTGTACCCTTTACCCAGCTTCTCCCTCTGTACTCTGCTTTTTTGGTTCACATCTTTGATATTTTTGAAATGTTTTTATTTAAAATTTTTTTTAGATAAGGTCTCACTCTGTCACCCAGGATGGAGTGCAGTGGTGTGATCTCAGCTCACTGCAGCCTCTGCCTCCAAGGCTCAAATGATCCTCCTGCCCCAGTCTCCTGAGATACTGGGACTATAGGTGTGCACCACCATGCCTGGCCAATTTTTTGATTTTTTGGTAGAGACCAGGTCTCATTATGTTACCCAGGCTTGTCTTGAACTCCTTGGCTCAAGGGATCCTCCCACCCCAGCCTCCCAAAGTGCTGGGATTATAGGCGTGAACCATAACATCTGGTCCCCTCTTTGTTTATTTTTTTTTAGAGCATTAACTTCTGGTGGCCTCTCCTGAAGGCCACAAGCTATTTTCTGTCTTTTTGTTTCTTGTTCCAAAGTCTTTTCTCTAAGGTAGATGTTTGGTCTTACGCACCTAACCCGAATCTACACTGGAATCACCTGGGTGCTTTAAAAAAATTACCGAAGGCTGTTCACTAGCCCATGGTTCTTCTGATTATGAGTATTAATAACATGGCCTTGGTTAGGCCTGGGCAGCCAGGCTGGAGGCCCATTGTGGAGGGACTGTCAAACCTCAGAGGGCTCGGGGTCACCTGGGAAAGTGTTACAAACACCAACACTGTCTCTATCTTTTAGGACTATGACGCACTCAAGCCCTGTGCAGCTTTCAGGATTCAAAGCTTTACTGAACGGTCGGGCGCAGTGGTTCACACTTGTCATCCCGGCACTTCGGAAGGCCCAGGCGAGTGCATCACCTGAGGTCAGGAGTTCGAGACCGACCTGGCCAACATGGCAAGACCCTATCTCTACTAAAAACACAAAAATTAGCCAGGCATGGTGGCTCATGCCTGTAATCCCAGCTACTCGGGAGGCTGAGGCATGAGAATCGCTTGAACCTGGGAGGCAGAGGCTGCAGTGAGCTGAGATCGTGCCACGGCACTCCAGCCTAGGCAACAGAGTGAGACTCCATCTCGGGAAAAAAAAAAAAAAAAACTTCATTGAGAAAGGAGGCACACAAACCAACTTTTGAGAGTTATTGGCTTTGTGTTTTCAGCATATCAGGGACCCCAACTTCCCCATGTGTTCTCTTCTGAACCCGCTAGAATGGAACTGAACGTTTCTGGTGTATCTTCCCACTGTTAGACCATGGGGTGCCACGGCCAGCTCTAGAGGAGAGGACAGATGAGGCCAGGCTGTGCCACACCAGCTTTGGCAAGCTGGCAGCACTGAGAGGACTGGGCTGGAGAGACGGGGAGGCAGGAACTGGTGGGAAGGGGGAACAGGGCTGAATTGCACAATGGTTAGGACTTGGGATTCTGAAGTTAGAGAGTATTGCGTTTATATCTGACCTTTACCAACTCTTAGCTGTGTGCTTCTGGGTAAGTGACTTGGCCTCTCTGGGACTTAGTTCCTCATCTGTAAAACTGTGGTAGTCCCCAGGCTATCCTCCTCAGGAGTGATAGGGAGGGCTGAGTTGTAGATGGGCATGAAACACTTGGGGCAGGGCCCAGCAAACCCTCTTTGTAGTAAATACTGAAGAGTTTTATTGGGAAAGTATTGCCTCTGTCTACAAAAACAACGACTGCCTCGCTGCACCATCTCAGCTCCATATACAGTTTCTAAGTGCCCCTCTGGACCAGGCCCCACGCTGGATGATGAAGATACAACAATTCACGCAGGCTCCCCAGACTCTGGGCCTTCCCACCCTATGTCAGAGATTGGCAAAATGCTACCTGCCAAGCAGAACGGGGCATGAACCCTCAGACGCCAGCTTAGGTCTAAGAGAAAGATGGAGGGAAAGCAAATCATTGGGGGTAATTCCTGGGTTTCCTATTTCCCAGCTAATTCCAGATTATTAATAAAACTGACTCGGCCTGGTGCAGTGGTGACTCACGCCTGTAATCCCAGCACTTTGGGAGGCCCAGGCTGGTGAATCACCTGAGGTTAGGAGTTCGAGACCAGCCTGGCCAACATGATGAAACCCTGTCTCTAGTGAAAATACAAAAAAACCTAGCCGGGGCCTGGTGCAGTGGCTCATGCCTGTAATCCCAGCACTTTGGGAGGCCAAGGCGGGCAGATCACGAGGTCAGGAGATCTAGATGATCCTGGCTAATGCGGTGAAAACCCATCTCTACTAAAAATCAAAAAAACTAGCTGGGTGTGGTGGTGGGTGCCTGTAGTCCCAGCTACTCGGGAGGCTGAGGCAGGAGAATGGCATGAACCCGGGAGGTAGAGGTTGCAGTGAGCTGAGATCGTGCCACTGCACTCCAGCCTGGGCTACAGAGCAAGACTCTGTCTCAAAAAAAAAAAAAAGAAAGAAAGAAAGAAAGAAAGAGACCATGGAGGAGCTGGCAGCCTGGAGAAGCAATGCCTCATGGAAGGAAAGCCACTGGTGCTTTGTTTTTTGAGATGGAGTCTCACTGTGTCACCCAGGCTGGAGTGCAGTGGCATGAACTCAGCTCATCACAGCCTCTGCCTCCCAAGTTCAAACAACTATCCTGTCTCAGCCTCCCAAGCAGCTGGGATTACAGGTGCCTACCACCACATCTGGCTAATTTTTATATTTTTAGTAGAGATAAGGTTTCACCATGTTGGCCAGGCTGGTCTTGAACTCCTGACTTCAGGTGATCTGCCCACGTCGGCCTCCCAAAGTGCTGGGATTCCAGGCGTGAGCCACCGCGCCCGGGCACCACTGGTGCATTTACCTTCTGTGTTCCTCATCCAGAACAGTATTTATTTCCAAGAATCATTGGGAACTTCTGTTTAGAAAAGAAACGAATCGTTAAGGTTTAGTGCTGTCAGCAAAATATGGAACCACCCATTCTGTAGCTGAGTCACAGTAAAATCTGCAAGGTACTGCAAACTCGGAGCGCGCGTGCCTTTCATCCATGGTGTCTCTATTCATGTGTAAATATTAGAGCAACTCACTGGCATAGAATACGCATTCAAAAAATAATTGCTGACTAGCTCAAAAGAAATTAATAGTTATATAATTTTTTTTTTTTTTTTTTTTTTTGAGAGGAAGCCTCACTCTTGTTGCCCAGGCTGGAGTGCAATGGCACGATCTCAGCTCACTGCACCCTCTGCCTCCCAAGTTCAAGTGATTCTCCTGTCTCAGCCTCCCGAGTAGCTGGGATTACAGGCACTCACCACCACACTCAGCTAATTTTTTGTATTTTTAGTAGAGACGGGGTTTCACCATGTTGGCCAGGCTGGTCTCGAACTCCTGACCTTAGGTGATCCACCTGCCTCGGCCTCCCAAAGTGCTGGGAGTACAGGTGTGAGCCATCGTGCCTGGCCAGTAGTTATATGAAATTAAGAGCAAATGCTTATTGAGCAGGTACTGTGTGCGAGACATAACACAGAGCTCTTTACACATTCATTTAGATCTCATAGCAACTCTATGAGGAATACTACCGATAATGTCCATTTTACAGAGGAGGAGACTGAGACACAGACAGGGTCAGTACCTTGGCCAAAGTTATACAGTTTAGATGCATGTTAGCTAGGATGGTGGAGCTGGGATTCAAACCCAGAGATGGTGATGGTGGCTTTTATTTTTATGTTTAATTGATTATTCTTTTTTTATAAATTAAAATAGAAATGGGATTGGACGGGTGCAGTGGCTCATGCCTGTAACTCCAGCACTTTGGGAGGCCAAGGTGGGCGGATCACCTGAGGTTGGAAGTTCGAGAACCGCCTGACCAACATGGAGAAACCCTGTCTCTACTAAAAATACAAAATTAGCTGGGTGTGGTGGCGCATCCCTGTAATCCCAGCTACTTGGGAGGCTTAGGCAGGAGAATTGCTTGAATTCAGGAGGTGGAGGCTGTGGTGAGCAGAGATTGCACCATTGCACACCAGCCTGGGCAACAAGAGCGAAACTCTTGTCTCAAAAACATAAATAAAAATAAAAATAAAAAATAAAATAGAAATGGGGTCTCACTAGGTTGCACAGATTGGTCTGGAACTCCTGGGTTCAAGCGACACTTCTGCCTCCGCCTCTCAAGGTGTTGGTATTACAGGCATGAGCCACTGTGCCTGGTCAATGGTGGTTTCTAATCTATTAAGCATCTACCAGGTGTCAGGGCCTTGCTAGAACGTCCAGTACTTCCAATGATCCCAACAGTTGTCTAGGGAAGGATGAACAAGCTCATTTTACTGATGAAGAAACTGAGGCTGAGAGACTTAACATGATCACAGTTTGCCCATATTAGAACACAGAAATTAAAGAAAAATTTTGCAAAGTCTGGAGCGTTTGGACACAAATCTGTCCACTGTGTGACCCAGAGCCCTCTAATTCCATCCTGGACCTCTGTAAGAACTCAGTTCATGATTTTATGGCATAAACTGGCTCAGTGGTCAACAGCAAAGAATTTACATTCTACCTCATGAGCCAGACACCTGAACTCAGAATTTGCCGTATGTGATGCCTGTATTTAGCCATTTCCCTTTCCACTCAGGGAGACCCCTCGGCTTGTTGTTTAAGTGGTCTGGCTCTCTCTTGCTTAATGAGCAATATATGAAGCTTTGCTCTTTCCAGCTCTGTACTCTTCTTCTGCTTTTTTTTTTTTTTTTTTTTTTTTTGAGACAAAGTCTGACTCTGTCTCCCAGGCTGGAGTGCAGTGGAACAATTTCAGCTCACTGCAACCTCTGCTCCCTGGGTTCAAGCGATTCTCGTGCCTCAGCCTCCCTAGTAGCTGGGATTACAGATGTGTGCCACTATGACCAGCTAATTTTTGAATTTTTGGTGCAGATGGGATTTCGCTATGTTGGCCAGGTTGGTCTCAAACTCCTGACCTTGAGTGATCTGCCTGCCTCAGCCTCCCAAAGTGCTGGAATTACAGGCATGAGCCACCGTGCTGGGCCACCAGCTCTGTCCATTTCCTGTTTCAACTTTAGGCATGTCTGATTCCTATACTATTCCAACTGCTCTTGCCTACCTGATTGAGGATGTATATTATTTTGCAAGATTAACTATTTGAAAAAGAACCTTGGCCTCCTTTTTAGGAAAGTCTGTGCTTGTGGTTGGCTGAATAATGTACCCCTCACAAAGATCTCTACATCCAAATCCTTAGAACCTGTTGAATATGTGACTTGACGTAGCAAAATGGACTTTGTAGATGTGATTAAGGATTTTGAGATGGGAGATTATCCAGGGATTATCTGAGTGGATTCAATGTAATCACAAGGGTCCTTATAAGAGGGAGGAAGGAAAGTCAGTCAGAGGAGGAGGTGTGAGGATGGAAAGAGTCAGAGAAATTGCAAGACAAGATGCTCTGCTGCTACTTGAAAGATAGAGATGGAGGCCGGGCGCAGTGGCTCATGCCTGTATTCCCAGAACTCTGGGAGGCCGAGGTGGGCGGATCATCTGATGTCAGGAGTTCAAGACCAGCCTGGCCAACATGGCGAAATCCCGTCTCTACTAAAAATACAAAAATTAGCTGGGTGTGATGGCACATGCCTGTAATCCCAGCTATTCAGGAGGCTGAGTCAGGAGAATCACTTGAACCCAGGAGACGGAGGTTGCAGTGAGTCGAGATTGTACCATTGCACTCCAGCTTAGGCAGCAAGAGCAAAACACCATCTCAGGAAAAAAAAAAAAAAGACAGAAATGGAGCCATAAGCCAAGGAATGCAGCTTCTAGAAGATAGAAAACGGAAGAACATGGATTTTTTTCCTAGAGCCTCCAGGACTGAATGTGGCCCTGTGAACACCTTGATTTCAGTTCAGTGAGACCCGATTTAGACTTCTGACCTCCAATCCCTAAAAGAATAAATGTGTGCTGTTTTAAGGCACTGCATTTGGGGTCCTTTGCTGCAGCAGTGGCAGCACACTCCTGGGTGTTCTCACCGTCTCTGATGGTGAAGCTGTGAAGCAGGGCAAGGCCGTCGAACCAATGGTTGTATCTGGACTCCCCCACCGTGTGCATCCCAGGCCCGTTGCGGAGCAGGGTTCCCTGCAGCCATGCTGGAATCTTGCCTGTGAAAAGAGAGAATGTTTAGTTTCCTGTTTCCACCTGCAAACCAAAATACTGGAAGAAATGTTCAAGGAAAGGAATTGGAGACTTGTAGTCCCAGTACCACTCCTTGCATCTGTTCGTTTACTCTACAGTCGTTTCCAGAAAATGTATAATATGTCGGGCAGATGGAGACACTGTCCCTGTCCTCAAATTGCCCACTGACCATTAAGGAGACAGATGAATAAACAGACACCCAAGATCCACTGTGGTTGAGGCAATGCTGGCTGTGCGTTGGCTCACACCTGTAATCCCTGCACCTTGGGAGGCTGAGATAGGAGTATCACTTGAAGCCAGGAGCTCAAGACTAGCCTGGGCAACAAAGTGAGACACTGTCTCTACAAAAAATAAAAAGTGTAGCTCAGAGTCGGGTGCGGTGGCTCACGCCTGTAATCCCAGCACTTTGGGAGGCCTAGGTGGGTGGATCACCTGAGGTCAGGAGTTCAAGATCAGCCTGGCTAACATGGTGAAACCCCATTTCTACTAAAACCACAAAAAGTTAGCCAGGTGTGGTGGCAGGCGCCTGTAATCCCAGCTACTCGGCAGGCTGAGGCAGGAGAATCGCTCCAACCCGGGAGGTGGAGGTTGCAGTAAGCTGAGATTGTGCCATTGCACTCCAGCCTGGACAACAAGAGTGAAACTCTGCCTCAAAAAATAATAAAGAATAAATGTGTGCTGTTTTAAGGCACACATTTATTTAGGGTAAAAACAGGCTAGGCGCGGTGGCTCACGCGTATAATCCCAGCACTTTGGGAGGCCGAGGTGGGTGGATCACCTGAGGTCAGGAGTTCAAGACCAGCCTGGCCAACATGATGAAATCCCACCTCTACTAAAAATACAAAAAATTAGCTGGGCGTCATGGTGGGTGCCTGTAATCCCAGCTACTCAGGAGGCTGAAGCAGAAGAATCACTTGAACCTGGGAGGCAGAGGTTGCAGCGAGCTGAGATTGTGCCACTGCACTCCAACCTGGGCAACAAGAGCAAAACTCTATCTCAAAAAAAAAAAAAACAAAAAACAAAAAACGCCCCCCTCCCCACACCAAAAAAAAAAAAACCAAAAAACTAAAAAAACCATAACTCATTGCGGTGGCATACGCCTATAGTCCCAGCTGCTTGGGAGGTTGAGATGAGAGGATCGCTTGAGCCTGGGAGCTCGAGGCTGCAGTGATCACATCACTCCACTCTAGCCTGGACAACAGAGCAAGACCTTGTCTCAAAAAATTAAAAAAAAAAAAAGGGGGGGCAATGCTACAGACATAGCAAAAGGTTCTGTGTGAAACAGAATCCCACCCTGGGGTGGGCTAAGAGCAGGAGGGCGTGGTCGGCTTCTTGGAGGAGGCAACCTGGCTAAGTCTTGAGGGAGAGTAGGTATTCGCCTCACAAAGGCAAAAGGAAAGAACATTCTAGAGCTGTACTGTCCAATATGATATCAGCACTTGAAATGTGGTTGGTCTGAAATGACATGTGCTATAAGAATGAAATATACACCAGATTTCAAAGACTTAGCACGAACAAAAGTGAACCATCTCATTAGCAATTTTTAAAATATCGATTTCATGTTGAACTGATAATATCTTGGATTTGTTGTGTTAAATAAAATATACCGTTGAAATAATTTCGTCTGTTTCTTTTGACTTTTTCCAATGTTTCTACTAGAAAATTTTAAAGTGCAGGTATGGCACGGGTTCTCTTTCTAGGGTACAGCCGTGCGTGCTGTAGAGACAGGCTGCTGCAGCTGAAGCTGTTGGTGCCTACACCCAAGTCTCCTCGGAGTTCATCTCTTCCTGCGGGCGGCTTTCTGCAAATGCCTGCAGCTCCCTGCCTGAGTTCTTGGTTCTGACTGCGGGTGGCCCAGGCTTTGCCTACGGGCAGGGAGAGCGGGAAGCACCTCGGAGAGGTAATGCCACTGGAAGCTGCTCTCACCCAGTGATGGATGCAGAATTCGGGGACAAATCCCACCGTTGCCTTGCCCTCGGGAACACGAGAGGCGTGTTTTACACCACGCCCAGGGGATTTAGCTCCAATGGCCTCAGCAGCCAATGGCTCAACAATGCCCCATTTATTGGTTTCCTTCTCTCTTTTTCCCTGAGTTCCACCTGATGTTTCTTGGGATCACGTGCCAATAAACCACTTAGCCTTGAATTCTTGCCTCTGGAGGAACCCAGAACAAGAAGATCAAAACCAGGAGGCCAGGCACTGTGAGGCATGCCTGTAATCCCAGTACTTTGGGAGGTGAGGCTGAGGTCTGGAACCCCGCCTAGACCAAAAATACAAAAATTAGCCAGGTGTGATGACAGGTGCCTGTAATCCCAACCACTCTGGAGGCTGAGGCAGGAGAATCGCTGAAACCCGGAAGTGGAAGGTTGCAGTGAGCTGAGATCACGCCACTGCACTCCAGCCTGGGTGACAGAGCAAGCCTCCGTCTCATAAATAAACGAATGAATGAATGAATGAATGAATGAATGAATGATCTAGACCAGGAGACGGGCAAGCTGTTTAGTAAGACGACCATCATTCTCAAGCAAGAAAATTGTGAGCAATGAAACTGCAGAAATAACAGGGTCCAGAGGACGAAGGTCAGCAGGATCACACTAAGGGTCCTGGTCTAATCCTCAGAAGAATGGGGCACATTTGATGGTTATAATAGGGAAGGACAGGACCAGATTTTTTCTGCAATTAAAAAAAAAAATTGAGATAAAACTCATCATTTTAAAGTGTACAGCTCAGGGGGTTCTAGTGAATTCACAATGTTGTGCAACCATCACCTAATTCCAGAACATTCCATCACTCCAAAAAGACATCCCCCTTATGCATTAGCTGTACCTCTTCTGCCCTTACCCCCAGCCCCTGGCAGGCACCCATCTATTTCTCTATGGATTTGCCTGTTCTGGATTCCATATAGATCAGCAGTCCCCAAACTTTTTGGCACCAGGGAGTGGTTTTGTGGAAGGTAATTTTTCCATGGACGGTGGGGTTGGGGGATCAATTCTCATAAGGAACGCACAACCTAGATCCCTCACAGGCGCGTTCACAACCGGGTTCACGCTTACAGTAGGGTTTTCACTTCTATGAGAATCTAATGCCACCGATCTGAGAGGAGGCAGAACTCAGGCGGTAATGCTGTGCGGCCCAGTTCCTAACAGGCTACAGACTGGTACTGGTCCACGGCTCGAGGGTCGGGGACCCCTGATATAAATGGAAAAGGATCTTGGAGCTTCGAAGGTTCTCTCTGCCCGTGGTGTGGACTGGGAAATTCCCTGAGAGAGGCAGGAAGACTAGAGAGAGGACCCGGGGATTCCACAGGGATGGAGAGAAATGGATGAACAAAGATAAATGGAAGACACAGAACTGATGGGCCTCTATTTGATTGAATATGGGGGGATGTGGAGTGGAACACTGAAAAATGACAGCCGAGGCCAGCGTGGTGGCTCACGCCTGTAATCCCAGCACGAGGGGAGGCCAAGGCGGGTGTATCACTTGAGGTCAGGAGTTTGAGACTAGCCTGGGCAACATGGCAAAACCCCGTCTCTACTAAAAATATGAAAATTAGCTGGGCGTGGTGGCGGGCACCTGTAATCCCAACTACTTGGGAGGCTGAGGCAGGAGAATCGCTTGAACCCAGGAGGTGGAGATTGCAGTGAGCCGATATTGCGCCATTGCACTCCAACCTGGGCAACAAGAGTGAAACTCTGTCTCAAAAAAAAAAAAAAAAAAAAAGACAGTCAAGTCTCTTGCCTTGGGCACCTACATAATCGTGGCGCCAGGCACAGGCACCCAGGGCACAGGAGAGGGGGCAGGCTTGAGACAGAGCATGGAGAGAGGCATCTGAGAATATAATTAAAGCCCTAGACAGGACAAGAAAATTTATACACATACACACACCAGCCACTGTGTTCTAGGTGGATTAAACCACTTAATCATTGCAGCAACCCTGTGTGGAAGGTGCCAGGCTACATTCATCAGACAGAAAAGAACACTGAGGCAGGAAATGCTTAAGTTGCCAAAGAGGTCTCAGAACACACGTGTGCTGGCACAGCCAGTTACAAAGCCAGAACCTTTGCATGTGTTCCCTGCATGGATGCGTCAACCCACGCACAGTTTTTAGCTAGCTGTCTGCCCATGGATGTTACCAACTGATTAGGCTCAACCCAGGCCTGGACGGAGGGTGAGGAGGTCTGTTCTCCATAGGCTGCCTGGCCTTGGCAAGTCACTGTTCTTCTGCCTCCGATTCTCATCTGTCAATAGGGAGGCTTGATGTAGAGGAATGGTTCTCACCCTTGGAATCACCAGAGGGCTTGTGAACACACAGCTTGCTGAGCTCCACCCCCAGAGTGTCTGATGCCAAGGGTCTGGGTGGGGCCCAAGGATGTTTATTTCTACCCAGTGCCCAGGTGGTGCTTACGCTGCAGGTCTGGGGACACCCCTTTGAGAACCGCTGCTGATCTTTGGGCTCATTCAGCCTCTCACGTTCTAGAATTCGTGTTTTCTAACATTTCCAGTGATTTCATGCAGTCATTAAACATGAGGTGTAAAGGGTACAAAATATTCATAACATTCCAGGGCAGGAAAAGGTAGGTATCATAGGTGCCTTTTTTTTTTTTTTTTTTTTTTGAGACAAAGTCTCACTCTGTCACCCAGGCTGGAGTGCAGTGGCGCGATCTTGGCTCACTGCAACCTCCGCCTCCTGGGTTCAAACAATTCTTATGCCCAGTCTCCTGAGGAGCTGGGTTTACAGATATGCACCACCACGCCTGGCTAATTTCTGTGTTTTTATTTAAAACAAAATTTCAAATAAAATACATTGAAAGTAATGGCAAAAACCGTGATTATTTGTGCATCAACCAAATAGTAGAGACAAGGTTTTACCATACCAGGTTGGCCAGGTTGGGGTGCCTGTTTTTTATTTATTTATGTATTTTTTTGAGACAGGGTCTCACTCTGTTGCCAAGACCAGAGTGCTGTGGCACTATCTCAGCTCATTGCGACCTCTGCCTCTGGGGTTCAAGCAATTCTGCCTCAGCCTCCTGAGTAGCTGGGACTACAGGTGCGTGCTACCATGCCTCGCTAATTTGTGTATTTTTAGTAGAGAGGGGTTTCGCCATATTAGCCAGGCTGGTCTCGAACTCCTGGTTTCAAGTGATCCACCCTCCTTGGCCTCCCAAAGTACTGGGACTACAGGCATGAGCCACTGCGCCTGGCCTTGGGTGTCCTTTTAAAACATAAAAAATGTACAGATGAACAGTCAGACTGAGAAAAATAAATTTAATGGTATACATTTGCTTTTGCAAAAAGTATTTACAAATATAGTAAAGTTATCTATCGATTGATCTACCTATGTTTTAAAAAGTTAAAGGAAATATACCCAAATATTAATAGGGTTTAAGAGATTTGGAAACACAGCTGATTTTATTTCCTTCCATGTTTTCAATTGCACTCCTAATTAATTTATATATAATATACATACAGCTATATACGTATATACAGATTGATAGCTATAGATTGTGCCTTACCTTTGTAAACAGGAAAAAATATACATAAAAGCTGTTTCTTTTCTTTCAAAAGACTCCCAAGGCAATTGCTCAGTTGAAAAGCTTCAATCTGGTGTTCTCACAAAAATGACTCACAGCTGGCCTCTCCTTATGAACAACTGAAGTCCATCTAGCCGATGAAAATGTCTGCGGGCCTGAGCTGACTCAGCTGTTCTTAAAACTGAGCGAGGCTGGGCGCGGTGGCTCAAGCCTGTAATCCCAGCACTTTGGGAGGCCGAGACGGGCGGATCACGAGGTCAGGAGATCGAGACCATCCTGGCTAACCCAGTGAAACCCCGTCTCTACTAAAAATTACAAAAAAAACTAGCCGGGCGAGGTAGCGGGCGCCTGTAGTCTCAGCTACTCTGGAGGCTGAGGCAGGAGAATGGCGTAAACCCGGGAGGCGGAGCTTGCAGTGAGCTGAGATCCAGCCACTGCACTCCAGCAGCCTGGGCGACAGAGCGAGACTCCGTCTCAAACAAACAAACAAACAAACAAAAAAAAACGGATCGACTACCACTCTGGGGACCTGGGAGTCCAGAACCAGGAACTGCCCTTTAGAGACCAAACAAGATGGTTCGAGGAAAGTGGCAACCCAAAAGAGGAGGAAAAAGCAAGAGATACAAAAGATGAAGTGAGACGCAGGGCTTCTAAAGGATAGAAAGTCCTACTCCTATAGGCTCTACAGGTGCTGACACCTGTGAGTTCTGACAGAAAATCACATCAGACTGCAGTCCCCTGCAAGTGTGCGTGGTGGATGTGCACGCGTGGGAGCTCATGCACGCCCCTCTAAGCATTTTGAAACTAATTTAGAATGCATACATTTGCACAAATACATCATGCATCTCTGACAGGCAGCAGTTTGCAGATTAATCCCGTTGTATATGTACCCACTGGGGCATTCCAACGCTTTTTTCCTGGAAACAGACTGACTCTCCTCCCTTTGGAAACGGAGTTATAATGTGTAAAAGCACACCATTTTCACAGAAAATGTATTCCCTCTCTGTACTGTTTTCTGGACTTTCCAAAAGTAATTTACAATTAGTATTACTTATATAATCAGGAAAAAAAGTGTCCATCTAAACATAAGGAAGAAGCCAGGTGCAGTGGCTCACCCCTGTAATCCTAGCAATTTCGGAGACGGAGGGAGGCAGATCACTTGAGGCTAGGAGTTCCAGACCAGCCTGGCCAACATGCTGAAACCCCGTCTCTACTAAAAATACACAGATTAGCCGGGCTTGGTGGTGGGCGCTTGTGATCTCAGCTACTTGGGAGGCTGAGGTGGGAGGATGGTTTGAACCCAGGAGGCAGAGGTTGCAGTGAGCCGAGACCACCCCACTGGACTCCAGCATGGGCGACAGAGCGAGACTCCGCCTCAAAAATATAATAAATAAAATAAAATAAACAGAAGAGAGAACCCAGTGTTTATCAGAATGCTCACCTGTCACTTTGGCCCTCACAGGCTCCAGCTGTTCTTTCCTATTCCTGCCAAATATTATATCCATCGTTTAGGGTGCCGAGGGAGACTGATTTTAACAGCAAACAGATGCTCCTCTGTGTTCAAAGGAGCTGCTGCTCCCTCCTCCTGCGTTTCCTTCCTGCTCTCCTGCTCCTTCCCTCCTTCACATCTCTGTCCTGATGCCGTTTCTGCCTTTGCTTTTTCCTTTTTGGCTGGCTGTGACTTCTCCCTCTCCAAGACCCCAGGATCTCTTTACATTCACAGGAGAAGCTGCGCTGGCATTATTTATAAGATGTTTGGTTAAAGGTTAATTTCCAAGCCATGTGTCAGAGCTAATCTTTAATCCTCTTATTGTACCCTCAGCTTTCCCTCTCCAGTTTCGCTTTTGGCTTAACCAAAAAAAAGCTTGCTTTGGGCTAAGTTCTAAAAAGCAGAGAGAATTCATGCCTCCTGTTATGTTGCCCGACGTAATCCAAGAGCTGGAGATGTTTATGATCAGAACAAGAAGAGAGGCAGTCGGGGCCATCAGAGATGCTGGGAATTAGGAGAGCCTTGAGGTGAGCTCTGTGATCATGCGAATGTCTGGTGCACAGCAGGGACAGGTAAGGTTTTATGTTTTGTTTTGTTTTTGGTAAAGGCCCTGATGCTCCCCTCTAATAATCATACATAAAGAGCAACTTAATTCATTATTTTCTTTTTGGAAGAAGGAGACATAAAATGTTTCATGTACCCATTTAAAAAATAATGAACAGGGACCAAAGACTTTTCTCAGAAACTATAAAGAATAGTAAAAAAGACGGGCCAGGAGCGGTGGCTCATGCCTGTAATCCCAGCACTTTGGGAGGCCATGGTGGTTGGATCACTTGAGGTCAGGAGTTCGAGACCAGCCTGGCCAACATGGCGAAATCCTGTCTCTACTAAAAATACAAAAATGATCCTGGCATGGTGGTAGACGCCTGCAATCCCAGATGTTCAGGAGGCTGAGGCAGGAGAATCACTTGAACCCATGAGGCAGACATTGCAGTAAGCTGAGATGGCACCACTACACTCCAGCCGGGCCAGAGTGAGACTCTGTCTCAAAAAATAAATAAGTAAACAGAATAGTAAAAAAGAAACTTCATTTCAACTTCCTGGTCTATCAAGAGGGCAAAATGATTTGTGTTCAGAATTTGATCTGAGCTTCCCTATTATTCGTGTATCTTGGCGTGTTGCCATTGCCTGAAATTCATATTCAGCTTGCTGTATGCACTGATTGAAGTTAATGAACTCATCTGAACGTATTTTGCTTAAAGAAAGAACCAGTCATTTGCTCTGTGGGTAGAGTAAGAAAAGGCAGTGGCAGTGGCCTTTATGCAACCCAGCTGAGAAGAATGATGTCCGGTCTGGGCTGAGACCACATGCCAGCACCTTGGGCCATTCATTCCGGACAGCTGTGTGTTCTGGCTGTGCTTCCGCCCTGGCACACATTGGAATCACCTGGTTGGCGGCACTAACTGTACCGGTGCTGGGCCTTATGCCAGACCCACTGACGCACAATCTCTGAAGGTGGATCTCAGCCATAAGTTTTTTTATATTGGCTGGGCATAATGACTCACACCTGTAATCCTAGCACTTTTGGAGGCCAAGGTGGGAGGATCACTTGAGCCCAGGAATTTAAGACCAGGCTAGGCAACATAATGAGGCTCTGTCTCTACCAAAAAAAAAAAAAAAAAAAATTAGCTGGGCATGGTGGTGCACACCTGTAGTCCCAACTACTTGGGAGGCTGAGGTGGAAGGATCACTTGAATCTGGGAGGTTGAGGCTGCAGTGAACTGTGATAGCAGCACTGAACTCCAGCCCGGGCAACAAAGCAAGCCCTTATCTCAAAAATAAAAAATAGGGAGGTCGAGGCGGGTGGATCACGAGGTCAGGAGATCAAGACCATCCTGGCTAACACCGTAAAACCCCGTCTCTACTAAAAATATAAAAAATTAGCCGGGCGTGGTGGCCGGCGCCTGCAGTCCCAGCTACTCGGGAGGCTGAGGCAGGAGAATGACATGAACCCAGGAGGCAGAGCTTGCAGTGAGCCAAGATCTGGCCACTGCACTCCAGCCTGGGCGACAGAGCGAGACTCTGTCTCAAAAATAAAAAAAAATAAAGTGCCTACATGTGTGCAGCAGGAGTTGAAAAGACCTGACCCTGAAGAAAGATGCTACATGCCTGAGTTGAAACTAAATTCAAATTACAGCTCATTGGCTGGGCGTGCTGGCTCATGCCTGTAATCCCAGCACTCTGGGAGGCCAAGGTGGGCAGATCACCTGATCACCTGAGGTCAGGAGTTCAAGACTAGCCTGGTCAACATGGTGAAACCTCGTTTCTACTAAAAATACAATACAAAAATTAGCCAGGCCTGGTGATGAGCACCTGTAATTCCAGCTACTCGGGAGGCTGAGGCAGGAGAATCGCTTGAACCTATGGGATAGAGGTTGTAGTGAGCTGTGATCACACCATTGCACTTCAGCCTGGGTGGCAGAGCAAGACTCCATCTCAAAAAAAAAAAAA
>NC_045450.1:65920381-65931886 GCF_002776525.5 Piliocolobus tephrosceles | reverse complement strand
GGTTGAGAGTTTCTCCTGAGAGGTGCTAACTTACAGGCACTTCCATCCTGTCCCACATATGCAGAGGGAGGCAGAGCCACAGGTGCCTGCATGGCAGGTTTGTGGGTTAGGGTGAGCACTGACCGTGTCTGCTACAGTCCTCAAAAGATGACTCAGCCCAGGCTAAAGCATGCATGCAAGAAGATGTTCAAAGTTGTGTTGACTAGAATAGCAAAACCAAACAAATGAGAAACAGATGACTAAAAACCACATGTGTCCAGCAAGATGGGAATGATTTAGCAATGTCCAGTCAGTAAAAGGAGGCTGTGCCACCACCGTGTCAATTTCAAAGCCCATTAGCAACATGGAAAAGCCTTCCTGTCTAATGCTAAGCATGAAATGCTTATGAACTAATCACAGACACTACAGTTGTGCCTGGGAAAACACCTGTCTTCAAGGGAACAAGGTGTACGAAGGAACCCTGAAGAAATAAAAATGTGTTGGGGTAATGGAACCATGAGAATTCTTCTGCTATGTCCTCTTTATGATCTAAGGGAGAACCAAGATTAAATATGATTGATAAGGCTGCCAATTCCTACAGAGAAATATACTCCCCTTCTCCTGCCAGGGCGTCTCGGATTCCCTCCCAAATAGACTCCTTGAGGCCGTGTATGATGGCTCACACCTGTAATCCCAGCACTTTGGGAGATCGAGGCGGGCAGATCATTTGAGGCCGGGAGTTCAAGACTGGCCTAGTTAACATGGTGAAACTCCATCTCTACTGAAAATACAAAAATTAGCCGGACGTGGTGGCGTGTGCCTGTAATCCCAGCTACTCAGGAGGTTAAGGCAGGATAATTGCTTGAACCCAGGAGACAGAGGCTGTAATGAGCCAAGTCGGTGACACTGCAATCCAGCCTGGGTGACAGAGTGAGACTCTGTCTCAAAAAGAAAGAAACAAAACCCCAAAACAAATACATTGCTTGCTCTTAATCTTGGTCTCAGTTGGCTTCTGAGGGACCCAAAGTAAGATGGGACTGTTGCCCAGAATGGAATGTCTGGGCCGCAAGGCATAACTATCTTTATGGTTCTTTTTATGGACTCAATGCCTTATTTTTATGTTTTTATTTTTTGACACGGAGTTTCGCTCTTGTTGTCCAGGCTGGAGTGCAATGGTGCGATCTTGGCTTACTGCAACCTCCGCCTCCCAGTTCAAGCAATTCTCCTGCCTCAGCCTTCTGAGTAGCTGGGATTACAGGCGTCCGCCACCATGCCTGGCTAATTTTGTGTTTTTAGTAGAGATGGGGTTTCTCCACGTTGGTCAGGCTGAGTCTCAAACTCCTGACCTCAGGTGATCCGCCCGCCTCGGCCTCCCATAGTGCTGGGATTACAGGCATAAGACACTGCGCCCGGCCTCAATGCCTTATTTAAACCAAACTTGCTGTCTTTCTGTTTTCATGTTGTTGATCCCACTTAGAGGCTCAGGCAGCTGGATCAGATCATTGGAAATATGCTCACAGGGTCCAGCCATGTCCTGACTACTTTCAGTGGCGCTTCATCCACACAGAGGTTAAGGGACATTGGGAGCTGACATCAACAAGAACACTTGCCCGGGAGCCTACAATTTATCAGAATGTAAAGAATGTGAACATGGAATTTAGCCTGCAGATTTGCATTTGTTATCAAATGTCCCCACGCAGGTTCCATTAGGGACATAAATTAAGCCTTTACCCTTTACATTATCACTGCGTGTGACTTTCCACATAGTTTTCGAAGGAAAGTTATTAGAAGGTTGACCTCTAGAGATAACAGGCCTGTTCTGCTCAGCCTGTGTTCCAGCCTGACTCAGCAACAATCCTGCATCCCATCCCGGGCTCTAGCCCTTCCCCATTATCTGTCTGGCAGGTCACTCCAGAAGGATTGCGTGGTTTCTAGGAAAACGACAGAGGCAACAGGGTAATCTCCAGGGACCTGGGAGATGGGGCCAGGTTGGCAAATGTTCCTTGAGTCTTATTATGAGCCAGTCATGGGATAGACAGAGGGACTGGTTTAAAAGATGTCCCTTCTCTAAGAAATTCACAGAGTAAAACAACCCAAATGTCTATCAACTGATGATAGATAAAATGTGGTTTATCCATAGGATGGAATATAATTCAGCCATAAAAAGGAGTGAAGTACGTGCTACAACGTGGCAAAACATGATGAAAACATGATGCTAAGTGAAAGTAGCCAAACACAAAAGTCCACATATTGTATGACTCCATTTAGGTGAAACGTCCAGAATAGGCAAATCCATAGCGTCAGAAAATAGATTAGAGATACGAAAATTAGCCAGGCGTGGTGGCACGCACCTGTAATCTCAGCTACTTGGGAGGCTGAGGCTTGAGAGTCACTTGAATCCAGGAAGTGGAGGTTGCAGTGAACCCAGATCGAGCCACTGCACTCCAGCCTGGATGACAGAGCAAGACTCTGCCTCAAAAAAAAAAAAAAAAAAAGAAGAAGATTAGAGGTTAGAAGTAGTCAGGATAGAGGAGGGACAATGGGGAGAAAGAAATAGTGACTTATGTCAGAGCCGGTTAACAACTTAAACCCAAATATTAGACAACTGCGTTCTCTAACGTCTCTGGCTGGAGGAATGATATACCTGACACCTTTTCTGAACACTCCAGAGTCTCACCACATTGCAAGGCTCCCTCTGTAACCTCAGATTACTAATTTCTTATGCAGACCACATCATTCCAACTCTGGGCTTTTTTTTTTTTCTTTTTCCTTTTTTTTTTTTTTTTACAGAGTGTCATTGTGTCACCCAGGTTGGAGTTCGGTGGCATTATCTCAGCTCACTGCAACCTCCACCTCCCAGGTTCAAGCGATTCTCCTTCCTCAGCCTCCCTAGTAGCTGGGATCACAGGCACATGCAACCATGCCTAGTTAATTTTTTGTATTTTCAGTAGAGATGGGGTTTCGCCATGTTGGCCAGGCTGATCTTGAATTCCTGACCTCAGGGTGATCCACCCGCCTTGGCCTCCCAGAGTGTTGGGATTATAGGTGTGAGTCATCTCGCCCAGCTCTTGTATGTGTTGTTTGTTTGTTTGTTTGTTTGTTTTTGGCTGTTGTTGTTGTTTTGTTTTTGTTTTATTTTTTTGAGATGGATTTTCACTCTTGTTGCCCAGGCTGGTGTGCAATGGCGTGATCTCAGCTCACTGCAACCTCTGCCTCCCAGGTTCAAACAATTCTCCTGCCTCAGCTGCCCAAGTAGCTGGCATTTCAGGTATGCACAACCATGCCCAACTGATTTTTTGTGTTGTGAGTAGAGACCAGTTTTCACCATGTTGGCCAGGCTGGTTTTGAACTCCTGAGCTCAAGTGATCCACCCGCCTCGGCCTCCCAAAGTGCTGGGATCGCAAGCGTGAGCCACTGCGCCCAGCCTCTTGAATGATTTTTATGAGCTACATTATACACATACAAATAAATTTTAGATATGTTTTCATGCAAATGGGATTGAACTATATGCGATATCTCATACTTTGCTTTTAATATTAACAAAAATCTCTCCAGGTGCAGTGGCTCACGCCTGTAATCCTAGCACTTTGGGAGGCTGAGGTGGGTGGATTGCCTTAGTTCAGGAGTTCAAGGCCATCCTGGGCAACTTGGTGAAACCCCATCCCTACTAAAATACAAAAAATTAGCAGGGCGTGGTGGTGCGCATCTGTCGTCCCAGCTACCCGGGAGGCTGAAGCACGAGAATTGCTTGAACCCAGGAGGCAGAGGTTGCAGTGAGCCGAGATGGCGCTATTGTACTCCAGCCTGGGCAACAGAGCAAGATCTCTGTCTCAAAACAAAGAAACAAAAATCTTAGTGGTCCTTCCAAATTTGTAGAGGAAGAATTTGTTCATTCTGAAAGTGGTTACATATGATAGACCATGTTTTGTGAACCCATTTCCTATCAATGGACATCTAGATTGTTTCCAATTTTTCTTTTTTAATAAATTCTGCCAAGAATAACCTTATTCATATGATATTTCACACATGTATGAATTTACCTGTTGGTATAATTCCTAGATGTGCAACTGCTACATTATAGAGTTTGTGCTTTTAAATTTTTTATAGATATTATCACATTGCCCACAATAGAGATTGTACCTATTTACCATCAGCAAGCGGAGCAAAAGCCTGTTTCCCCACATTTGGGGAGATGTGTTTGGAAATACTGTCGGAGGCCAGACCATACTAAGCCTTGTATACAAAGTTAAGAAATTTGAACTTGATCCATGGAAACCCACGGGAGGGTGTAAGTAGTGGCTAAGGATGGTCAGTTCTGAGCTTTGAGTGAAAGCTGATTTTCGTGATGACATCCAATACATTTTTTAGGGGATTTTTCTTCTCCGGAAGGCATGCGTGATGAATAGTGTGATGAATCAAGGAGGGGACCAGACATCCATTAGGATTTCAGCCATGCTGGCGAGAGAATGGCGATCATTTGGGCACAGCTGCCACTTGGCACAATGGGCTTGGATATAAAAGCAACTTGGTTTCTCTACCGTCTTCCTGCCTTCCTGCCATTCTCTAACCTTCCTGCCCTTTTTCTTTTATCACACGCTTCCCACATGCTGATGGCTTTGCACGAAACATACAGCCTTCGGGGTAATGACATAAAACCAATAGCAAGGACTTTTTATCCACCGCTAACAGTTGACTGAAAGATAAGCAGACAGGTGATACAGCAACTTTATCTTTCCCGAGAAGACCATTTGACAAATTAATAGGCATTGGAGCAGGCATTGAACAAAGAGCTGGGTGACGCAAAAATGCAGACACTGTCAAGCTGAGCCTTTTGTTTCTTCAACAAAAGGTAGCTGCCATTATCTGATGCACAGACAGAAGGGAAGATGGATGATGGCTGGATGTGAGGGCACCCGCATATGAAAGTCCCAAGAGCGAGCTCCATCCAGAGGCCCCAGCAGTGCTTCAAGCATGAGTGCGGTGGGCTTGGTACTCCTGGTGCTCGCTTGGAGGCTTGGGGCCGCCACTGCTAAGCCGGAGGAGGACAGCTTTTGCTCTAAGAGCCAGGTGGCCTTCAGAGATGCTTGCTATGAATTTATGCCAATTGCACGCACCTTCCGTGATGCCCAGAGCTGGTGCGAGGGGCAAGGAGGCCATTTGGTCTTCATTCAAGATGAAGACACCCAGCGGTTTCTGCAGAAGCACATCTCCCAGGACAGGGAATGGTGGATTGGACTCATGTGGAACTTGGCACAGAATGGAACCATGGAAGGTAGGTGCCGTGATCGCTGTGTTTTATGAGAAACTTGTGCTTGCAATTCTTGCCATCACATCTCACCCAAAGCAACATGGAACAAATTAATATGTCCTAATTCTTATGGTATGGATACCCTTCCCTTTGGTTGTGTTGTGGATTAAATAAAATAATTCCTGTCTAATGCCACCTAGCACAGAATCTGGCACATCACTGATGCTCTAGAAATGCTCACTTCTTTGCCTGTTCCTAATAATAATACTCTGACTGCTTTGGTTCTTGCTAGAATAGTACCAGACACTATCCTGAGTGCTTCATGGTCACTATCATGTTGAATTCTTACAATAACAATGAGAAAAATTATTATGTCTCCATTTTTTTTTTTTTTTTTTTTTTTTTTTGACAGAGTCTCTCTCTGTCTCCCAGGCTGGAGTGCCGTGGCGCAATCTCAGCTCACTGCAACCTCTGCCTCCCAGGTTCAAGTGATTCTTCTGCTTCAGCCTCCCGAGTATCTGGGATTACAGGCGCATGCCACTATGCTTGGCTAATTTTTTATATTTTTAATAGAGACGGAATTTCACCATGTTATCCAGGATGGTCTCGATCTCCTGAGCTTGTGATCCACCTGCCTCAGCCTCCTAAAGTGCTGGGATTACAGGTGGGAGCCACTGCGCCTGCCCTTATGTCCCCATTTTACAGATGAGAAAACTGAGTCTCAGAAAATAATAACTAAGTGATTTTTTAGTGTCCTACCTGTCTTTCCTCACTTCCTGTGAGACTAAAGCAGACCAAGTGCTTAGCATAGTTCCATTAACAGTCTAATTTTAATGGTCGTGAAAATCTTTGTCCTCCTTTATTCTCTGAAGGCTCCTTCCCCCACCCAGTGCAGTCAGGTGAGTCATTCTCTGTGAGCCTGCAGAGCCCTGTTCACAATTCCAAGGCAGTGCCTTTGGTGTGGCTTAAAAGGCTTAGTTGTCTGTCTCCCTCCTATACTATGAGTCCTTCAAGGAAAGAACCATGCTCTGGACATTTTTGTTTTCCCAGTACCTAGACGCAATTGAGAATGGAAAAGGAGGCTGGGCGCGGTGGCTCATGCCTGTAATCCCAGCACTTTGGGAGGCCGAGGCAGATGGATCACTTGAGGTTAGGAGTTCGAGATCAGACTGGCCAACGTGGTGAAACCTCATCTCTACTAAACGTACAAAAATTAGCTGGGCGTGGTAGCACACACTTGTGATCCCAGCTACTCAGAAGGCTGAGGCAGGAGAATCCCTTGAACCCAGGAGACAGAGGTTCCAGTGAGCCAAGATTGTGCCATTGCACTCCAGCCTGGGCAACAGAGTGAGACCCTGTCTCATAAAAAAAAAAAAAAAAAAAAGAAAGAAAGAAAGAAAGAAAGAGAAAGAATGGACAAGAAAACATTTGCATTCAAGCCTCACACGCTCACATGGACCCCACGAGGTAAGCGTATCTACTCTCCTTTCACGGAGGAGGAAAATGAAGTCTAGAGAGAAAAGACGTGCTCAATATGACACAGCTGGTGGTGCACCATGGGGTCTCTACCAGTCAGAGCAATGCTAAGCCTGACTTTCCTACTGGACACCTTGGTACCCAGAGGTTCTCTTTGTCCCTATATAAGCTACTGGGTTTGAGAAATGAGACATGGCACGTGCTGAACAGCCACAGAACGACACCAGAGTGGATGGAAGTGTTTTAATAAATGAACCACTGGGAAGCTCATTTAAGAAAACCCACAGCCAAGGGGATTTGAATTCTTAAGATGCCCCTGCAGGCAGTGTCTCCTGAATGGTTTCTTGAGGTGTAGATGCAACAGTTGCCGAGTTCTGTGTATTGACCATCCATTCACATCCAGCTGGAGGAGCTGTGCCTGTTAAAACCTCTCCAGGGATACTGCGTGGTTATTGCAGAAAATGAGGTAGTTCTAACTAGGCTGATAGGTAACAACCTCCAATATTTAATGTCGTTTAAGAAACAAGGGCCAGACACTGTGTGCAATCAGATGGCCTTTGTGTAAATAGATTTCAGGCACTCGTAAATGCTGATGTGTGAATACAATTCAATTCAGCCTGGAACCGTTTATGAGAAACGTAACAATGATGGAGAAGCCCATAGGTTAGAGCGGGAAGATACTTTCATTTTATACCGTTTGTACCATTTGGATTTTTAAAAACCATTTCATTTGCATGAATTTCTTTCAATAAATTAATAATTATGTTTTTGACTACTCATAATAAATTTTTGTTTTTTGAGACAGAGTCTCACTCTGTTTCCCAGGGTGGAATGCAGTGGCACCATCTTGGCTCACTGCAACCTCCGCCTCCCAGGTTCAAGCGATTCCCCTGCCTCAGCCTCCCTAGTAGCTGGAATTATGGCTAATTTTTGTACTTTTAATAGAGACAGGGTTTCACCACGTTGGCCAGGATGGTCTTGAACTCCTGGCTTCAAGTGATCCATCCACCTTGGCCTCCCAAAGTGCTGGGATTCCAGGCATGAGCCACCACGCCCAACCCATAGTAAATTTTTATATTTAGTGTTTTCTAGCTCTCTGGTGTCCTCAACATGGTTCTGTTTTACACACACACACACACACACACACACACTCCTCTTCAAGAGTTACATCAGTATTTTCAAGGATCTGAAGAGGCTCAAAGTAACAATAACTGCTTATGTTTTAACTCAGCACTGCCCAGGTGTACTTGGCTTATGAAGAAGATGATATGTTAAAACATCCCATGGCCCACTTCTGGACTGTGTTATTATTGTTATTTTGAGACAGGGTCTTGCTCTGTCTCCCAGGCTGGAGTATAGGGGTATGATCATGGCTCACTGTAGCACCAACCTCAGCTCAAGCAAGCCTTCTAACTCAGCTTCCTGAGTAACTAGGACCACAGGCACCATGTGTGACTAAAAATTTTTTTTTTGTAGAGACAAGGTCTCTCTAGGTTGCCCAGGCTGGTCTTAAACTCCTGGGTGCAAGTGATCCTCCCACCTCTGGGATGTTGGGATCACAGGCGTGAGCCACCAGGCCTGGCCCCTGGCTCTTCCTTAGACTGTGGTCAGGGCCAGGTGTGGTGGCTCATGCCTGTAATCCCAGAACTTTGGGAGGCCAAGGCGGGTGGAGTTTGAGCTCAGGAGCTGGGGGCCAGCCTGGGAAACATGGCGAAATCCCTGTCTCTACCAGAAATACAAAAAAATCAGCCAGTCATAGTGGCTTGCACTTGTGGTCTCAGCTACTCAAGAGGCTAAGTTGGGAGGATCACTTGAGCCTGGGAGGCGGAGGCTGCAGTGAGCTGAAATGCACCACTGCGCTCCAACCTGGGTGACAGGGCAAGACCCCATCTCAAAATAAATAAATTATCAATTATGGTTAGACGGAGCTGGCAGCCTCATTTATTTAATCAAAACACCTTCTGCAAGCTCTGCAATTTGGTGTTCTATTGAGTGTTTGAAGATGACGGTGAGGAAGAGACCTTTACTGCTCCTGGAGAGAGAGATCTCCAGCCCATCAACATTAACTGCTGACCTGCTGCACGGCAGCGGCAGAGCAGGGGTGAGCCCTGCGTTTGTATAAATGGAATTTGAAGACAGTTGCTGAGTCCTGGTGGTCGTGTTGTCCTTCCAGGGCCGGGGACTTGGTTGGACACCTCCAATGTGACCTACAGCAACTGGCACGGAGGGCAGGCCACCGCTGCCCCTGACACCTGCGGCCACATCGGGAGAGGCCCTTCCTCCGAGTGGGTGGCCTCGGACTGCTCCCAGACCTTCGCCTTCGTGTGCGAGTTCCGTGAGTGGCCCCTGCCCCGGAGTCCCCATCTCCCACCCTGTCTCCCTGCCTGCCTGCGGGCCTCTCTGCAGGCTCCCCTATCCCTCCTGTTTCTGCCTCCATCTCTCTGACCCTGTCTTTCTCCTGCCCCCTCCTCTGTCTCAGTTTTCTCTGGGTCTTTCTTCCCCTTCTCTTTTTCTCCTACTCTTTCTGTTTCTCTCCCTTGGTCTCTGGCTTTCTTCCTGCCTCTTTGTTCTCTCCATCTCCCTCTGGCTCTTCAGGGCCTGCCAGTATCTGTCTCTGTCTCCCTACTGAAGTGCTGACCTGTATGTGTTTTTCTGAGCTCACCTCTGTCTGCGGCTTTCTCTCCCTGTCTCTATGAATCTCTCTCTGCCCACGTGATGCTCCGTCGCTCATCCCTGCCCTCTCCCCATCCACCTGCCCACCTTCCTGCCTGCCCACCTGTCTGGTCTCTGTTTCTGTCTTTCCAGCTCTCTTTTTTGTTTTTTTTTGAGATGGAGTCTTGCTCTGTCACGCAGGCTGGAGTGCAGTGGTGTGATCTTGGCTCACTGCAACCTCCGCTTCCTGGGTTCAACTGATTCTCCTGCCTCAACCTCCCGAGTAGCTGGGATTACAATGCGAGCCACCACCCCCGGATAATTTTTGTATTATTTTAGTAAAGAGGGGGTTTCACCATGTTGGCCAGGCTGGTCTCGAACTCCTGACCTCAAGTGATCCGCCTGTCTTGGCCTCCTAAAATGCCGAGATTACAGGGGTGAGCCACGGAGCCTGGCCTGCATGAGGGTTAGTATTACAGTGGGGGCACAGAGAAGCTAACTAACTTGCTGAAGGTCACACAGCAGTGTGTGACTGGGCTGGATCTGATCCCAGGGAACCTAGCTCAGCACAATGCTGCCAACAACATACTCTGTTTCTTACCCCTACCAAGCAGCTGCTGAGTTCTTGCATCTCAGCCTAACCCTCAGGAGCCTCCTTTTCCCGTGAACCAGCACTTGCCTGTCTGTAACCATGAGCCCCCTAATATCTTGCCTTCCCTTTGCCACAGGAGCTGGCCAGAGCCTGGCCTGCAAGGGACTCAATGCCACCATGCACTGCGGCTCGGGGCAGGTCATCCAGGTCCAGGATGCCGTCTATGGGCGCCAGAACCCCAATTTCTGCACGCAGGATGCCGGGCGTCCCTCAGATCTGGAGCAGGGATGCAGCTGGGCCAATGTCAAGGATGAGGTGGCAGGTAGGGCCCAAGGGCTCTGCAGCTCTGGTTGCCAGCAGAGGGCAGTTGCTGGTATTCTGTGCTCAGCAAAGGGTTCCAGAAGCCTCTGATAATCTTCATGTCTGACCGTGGGCCTCCAACATGTGGGAAAAGTGGCCAGTCCCTGCCCATGGCACGGAGCAGGGAAGCAGAGGGCTGTGGCCCACCCACCCCGACTTCAAACCCTGTCATGGATCCGGGGGGCATGGTGTGCCTCAACCCCTGCTGGGTGCAGGAAACACCACTTTTTAAACTTAATTTTTGAATTTTTGAAATACTCCAAACATATAGACAAGAATAGAAAATACTGTAATGAACTCCCACAAATCTGCTACCCACCTTTATCAGATCTGAACACCATGCTGCATTTGCTTAAGATTCCCTCGGTAGAAAAATGAATACAGCTGGGCATGGTGGCTCACGCCTGTAATCTCAGCACTTTGGGAGGCTGAGGTGGGTGGATCACCTGAGGTCAGGAGTTCAAGACCAGCCTGGCCAACATGGTGAAACCCCATCTCTACTGAATATACAAAAATTAGCCAGGCTGGTGGCACACGCCTGTAATCCCAGGTATTTGGGAGGCTGAGGCAGGAGAATCGCTTGAGCCCTGGAGGCGGAAGTTTCAGTGAGCCGAGATCAGGCCATCACACTCCAGCCTGGGTGATAGAGCCAGACTCTGTCTCAAAAAAAAAAAAAAAAGGAAAAGAAAAATGAATACAACACTAGGAGACTTCTGTGGATCCCTCCACAGTCCTGTTCCTGTTACGAATTCAGTGTTTCTTAATCATGTGCATGCTTCGTGCTTCTCTATTTTCTTTCTTTTTTTGAGACAGAGTGTCTCTCTCTTGCCCAGGCTGCAGTGCTGTGGCCCAATCTTAGCTCACTGCAATCTCCGCTTCCTGGGTTCAAGTGATTCTCCTGCCTCAGCCTCCCGAGTAGCTGGGATTACAGACGTGTGCCACCACTCCTGGCTAATTTTTGTATTCTTAATAGAGATGGGGTTTCACTGTGTTGACCAGGCTGATCTCGAACTCCTGAGCTTAGGCAATCTGCCTGCCCTGGCCTCCCAAAATGCTGGGATTATGGGTGTAAGCCACCACGCCTACTTTATTTTCGCCTTCTATGCATGTATCCCTAAACACTACAGAGTGTTGCTTTTGCAGGGCTTTTATTTATTTATTTATTTATTTATTTATTTATTTATTTATTTATTTATTT
>NC_045450.1:65910946-65920371 GCF_002776525.5 Piliocolobus tephrosceles | reverse complement strand
TTTATTTATTTATTTATTTATTTATTTATTTATTTATTTATTTATTTTGAGACAGAATCTTGCTTTGTCACCCAGGCTGGTATGCAGTAGCACAATTTCTTCTCACTGCCACCTCTGCCTCCTGGGTTCAAGCGATTCTTGTGCCTCAGCCTCCCGAGTAGCTGGGACTACAGGCATACGCCACCACACCCGGTTAATTTTTTATATTTTTAATAGAGACGGTATTTCACCATGTTTGCCAGGCTAGTCTCAAACCCCTGACCTCAGGCGATCCACCCACCTCAGCCTCCCTGGGATTACAAGTGTGAGCCGCTGTGCCCAACCACTTTGCAGGGTTTTAATGTTTATATAAATGGTACCATATTTGCAGGGTCTTAATATTTATGTAAATGATATCATATTGTGTGTCATTCTACAGAATGCGTTTTTCTTTTCGTTTTGGTTCTTGTGTTTTGCTCAACGTCATGTTTTTGAGATGTATTATCCATCTCGATACATGTTGTGCTGCTTTATTTGTTTAATCGATTGTGTAACTGTGCTGTCATTTGTCTCTTCTCCTGTTGAGAAAGGTTGGTTCTTAATCTTTGTGACTGTGAATGACACTGAAGCCGAGCTCCTGATGGATGGTATCTCTCGTTCACATGGGAGAGTTACTCTCGGGCTTTGTTTTTCTAAATCGGATTAAATGTCCTCAGCTGCACTCAGCCAGTGACCAGAATTCAATTTCTGGGATTATGGGGGTTTCTTGCACCCTGCTGGGAGGTGAAAAGTCCTCAGAGACCTCCCTGGTCCAGGATATCTGGGAACCCTCTTCTTTCTGCTGCAGTCACCACTCTCCCCGCTGGAGGGTCCAGGAAGGCAGGTGGTCTGCTGCTTCTTGGCTAAGTGAGGACACAGCCCCCTGTGGCCAGGCTTCGAGCCCTGGGTCCTGGGAATCAGCCTTCCCAGTTGTGCCTCTTGGCACTCTCCTCTGAACCTCTGCTTCTGCCCAAAGACACTTTGAAGATTCAGGGAGGGACGCCAGTACTCCCAGAACTTCCTTCTGCCTGGGGGAAATGAGAATGGCTCCTCTGTCCTCATGCCTTTTGCAGCAGGCATGGGGAAAGGAAATGCTAAAAATCGGCTGGCTGGTATTCATTGACTCTTCTTACTCCAGTGTTCCTGAGGCTGTGGCCCCTGCAAGGAGAAAGGGCCCTGGACAGGAGGATGGATGTACCTCCCTCATCAAGGCACTGCTGGGGCTTGGTGGGCTCTTTCCTCAAAGGCTCAGCTGCAAGTTCCTGAAGTGTGGCACCCACAGCTCAGAGAGCACGTTAGAGGGGAGCCCTGCACCCTGTTGCGGGAGTCAGAGGAAGAGCGCAGGGAGGATCCCACGGGGTCTGTGTCTAAGCACCCTGGTCCCTCATTCATTCAGTTAGCCAATAAACACTTGTTTTTTCTTTTTTGAGACAGAGTCTTGCTCTGTTGCCCAGGCTGGAGTGCAGTGGCACAATCTTGGCTCACTGCAACCTCCCCCTCCCGGGTTCAAGCGTTTCTCCTGCCTCAGCCTCCCAAGTAGCTGGAATTATAGGTGAGCACCACCACACCCAGCTAATTTTTGTATTTTTGTAGAGACAGGGTTTCACCATGTTGCCCAGGCTTGGCTCTAACTGCTGACCTCCAGTGATCCACCCACCTTGGCCTCCCAAAGTGCTGGGATTACAGGCATGAGCCACCGCGCCTGGCCCAAACTCTGTTTTTCAAAGAGCTCGCAGCGTAGTGGGGAGACAGTAATACACAGGCAAGTAACTAATGCTGTGATAAATGCTGCAACCCAGAAGAGCAAACACTATCTGTTTAGTCATGCAAAACTTATTTTGTACCTACTATGTGCCAGGTACTGTTCTATGTGCTGGAGATGTAGCAGTGAGCCAAAAATTTTTAAAAACCTCCGAGTTAATTTCAAACTCGCTTCCAAGTGATGCTACTTAGGATCCCAAGTGTCTTTGGGCCATATTCTGAGCCGCAAGCCATCTGGGGACCTGAAGGGGTTTTAAAGTTTGTCTGCAAGGTGTGTTAAATCCTGGAATTAGATCAGATTTAGTTGACTTTTTTTTTTTTTTTTTTTTTTTTAAGTGAATTATATGTGGCTACGAAGAGTCAGAAAAAACTCTGTCCTCAGGTTCTGGAATTAGACCTCTCTTTGAGTCTATTTAATCTGAGAACAGAGATGTGGTAGTGGCTTGTGTTCCCGTTTGATCACAGGGGTTCCCTGGATCACGGGGTGGAGGTGGGGCTCAGGAGAGCTTTACGGGGGCAATGTCAGGAGCCTGGCTGTGAAGGAAGTGCAGAATCCAGCCAGGAGAAAGGCTGGGGGACAAGGCGGTGAGGACATGAGGTGGCAGGCTCAGGTGTGGACTGCAGTATGAATGATGATGGTGGAGAGAGAGCCCAGGATGGTCTCTCTGGATAACAACAGTGTTAGAAAAAAAACCTCAGCAGGGACGTGGCCTCTGCGTCTTGAGGCAGTTTATCCATTCCCAGGGGATGTTGAATATTTTGTGTGGTTTAATTTGTGAGCTGGAAGATGAGCCCTGCTGCCACCCGCAGTGCAGACTGCTTAGACCAAGTTCGAGGATGGGGCAGAACCCCCTGGGATGTGGGCAGCAGGGTACATGGCAAGAGAGTGGCAAGTTGGGGTTCAAATCCTAGCTCAGCCCCTGCTGCCTGGGTGATCCAGGCAAGGTGCAGAGTCTAAGTTTCATGGGGCTCCTGAGAGGGTCACGAGAACCTGGGGGAAGAGTGTAGCACCTTGTACGTGCTCTGCAAGTGGAGTGGACATTCCTGTATGCTCTGTTCCAGCTGGCTCTGGGCCAGCAGTAGCGGGATCAGCATCCCCTGGGAGCTTGTTAGACACGCACACTGTCCAGCTGCACCCCATACCTACTGAACCAGACTCCTGGGGGGCGGGGTCTGAATCTAGTTAAATGCTAACAGCTGTCTGTTAATTGGAGTTTCCATTGGGGGAACTGCTGGGGCAGGGGAGAAGGGATGCTTAAAAAAAACAAAGAGGCTGGGCACGGTGGCTCATGCCTGTAATCCCGGCGTTTTGGGAGGCCAAGGTGGGCGGATCACGTGAGGTCAGGTGTTCGAGACCAGCCTGGCCAACATGGTGAAACTGCGTCTCTACCAAAAACACAAAAATTAGCCAGGTGTGGTGGCACGTGCCTGTAATCCCTGCTACTTGGGAGGCTGAGGCAGGAGAATCGCTTGAACCCAGAGGCAGAGGTTGCAGTGGGCCAAGATCATGTCACTGCACTCCAGCCTGGGCAACACAGCTAGACCCTATCTCAAAAAACAAAAAACAAACAAATAAAGCAAGAAGAAAATAAACCTCACATTCTTTTGGAGATTATAGTTTAGTGCTGTGGATACACATAACGGGAGTAACTCAAATTGAGGGGAGCATCCAACTAGGTCTTTCAATAGAAGGAATTTAATGCAGGGAATTGGTTTCCCAAGTCATGAACGTGCTGAGGAGCCAAACAAAGGATGCTGCTGCAGACCTGAGATTGGCAGCCATGGAAAGCTGCTGCCACCCCTAAAGGCTGGCAAGATAACTGGAAGGGATGTTTTTACCAAAATCGGAAGTCAGGATCATCCAGATACTAGAGCCATGGCAGAGCTTGCCGGTAGGAGATAGGACCATGTGCAGAGGGCCCGTCCAGAGGGAGCTGGAGCTACAGGGGAGCTGCTGTGAGAGGCAGGATGAGAAGTACCCTGGCTTCCAACCTCTTTCTGTCTGGCATAGGCAAAATTATGGCCCTCATGATTTCTCATCCTAATCCATGGAGCTGTGGGTATGATGAGACACCATGCCTGCGGCTATGTTAACGTCTGTGACGAAAGATACTTTGCAGATATGATTATGGTTGCTAATCAGTTGGTTTTAGGGTAGAAAGAGTATGCTAGAATATGCAATTGTGCATGGTCTAAACACATGAGCCCTTAAAAGCAGAGAACTTTCTCTGGCTAGAATCAGAAGATAGATATGGGAAAAGGAGAAGTCAGAGAGATTCCAAGTGTTGGACAGGTTTGATGCCCTGTTGCTGGCTCTGAGATGCAGTGGTCGCATGGAAGGACAGAAGAGAGCCCTCTAGGAATTAAGGGCTGAATTCTGTGAACAAGAATGAGATTGGCAGCAGATGCTTCCCTAGAGCCTCCAGAAAGAAACACAGCTGGGCATGGCGGCTCACGCCTGTAATCCCAGCACTTTGGGAGACTGAGGTGGGTGGATCACCTGAGGTCAGTAGTTCCAAACCAGCTTGGCCAACATGGCGAAACTCCGTCTCTACTAAAAATACAAAAATTAGCTGAGTGTGGTGGTGCGCACCTGTAGTCCCAGCTACTTGGGAGGCTGAGGCAGGAGAATCACTTGAATCCAAGAGGGAGAGGTTGCAGTGAGCTGAGATTTCACGACCGTACTCCAGCCTGGGTGACATGGTGAGACTCTGTCTCAAAAAAAAAAAAAAAAAAAAAAAGGCCAGGAGCAGTGGCTCACACCTGTAATCTCAGCACTTTGGGAGGCTGAGGCAGGCGGATCACCTGAGGTCGGGAGTTCAAGACCAGGCTGACCAACACGCAGCAACCCCATCTGTACTAAAAATACAAAATTAGCCAGATGTGGTGGCACATGCCTGTAATCCCAGATACTCAGTAGGCTGAGGCAGAAGAATTACTTGAACCTGGCAGGCAGAGATTGCAGTGAGCCGAGATTGCACCACTACACTCCAGCCTGGGCAACAAGAGTGAAACTCCATCAAAAAAAAAAAAAAAAGGAAGGAAGGAAGGAAGAAAGGAAAGAGAAGGAGAGGAAAGGAAAGGAAAGGAAAGGAAAAGGGAAGGAAAGGAAAAAAGGCAAGGAAAGGAAAGGAAAAAGAGAAACACAGCCCTGACACCTTGGTGTCAGCCCTGCGATATGAGCAGAGGCCAGCTGAGCCCATCCAGACTTCTGACCTCCACACAGAATTGTGAGATGTAAAAAATCTGTGCTGTTTTATTTATTTTTATTTATTTTATTTTTGAGACAAAGTCTCGCTCTGGTGCCCAGGCTGGAGTGCAGTGGTGCAATCTCAGCTTACTGCAACCTCCACCTCCCTGGTTCAAGTGATTCTCCTGCCTCAGCCTCCTAAGTAGCTGGGACTACAGGCGCCCACCACCACACCCGGCTAATTTTTGTATTTTTGGTAGAGACAGAGTTTCCTCATTTTGGTCAGGCTGGCCTCGAACTTCTCACCTCAAGTGATCCACCTGACTCAACCTCCCAAAGTTCTGGGGTTACAGGCATGAGCCACCACACCTGGCCAAATATCTGTTTTTTGTTTTGTTTTGTTTTGAGACAGAGTCTCATTCTGTAGCCCAGGATGGGGTGCAATGGCCCAATCTCTGCTCACTGCAACTTTCACCTCCCAGGCTCAAGCTATTCTCCTGCCTCAGCCTCCTGAGTAGCTGGGATTACAGGCATGTGCCACCACGCCCAGCTAATTTTTGTATTTTTAGTAGAGACGGGGTTTTGCCATGTTGGCCAGGCTGGTCTCAAACTCCTGACCTCAGGTAATCCACCCACCTTGGTCTCCCAAAGTGCTAGGATTATAGGTGTGAGCCATCACTCCCAGCCAAATCTATGTTGTTTGTCATTAAGTCAGTGGTAAGTTGTTACAACAGTGATAGGAAATGAATATGCCACCCTCCAATCTTTCACCAGTACTGGCCATTGGCCAAGCTTCCCTGGGAGCCAGTGGCCAAGGGAGTTTGGAAAGTGTAGGTCCCTGTGACACAAGCAGGGCAGGGTGAGAGGGTGGCTCTGTGGGCCCAGGGCCAACTGCCCGGAAGAAGTGGGACCTAGCGGGTAACTGGGAAAAGCACAGGTGGGTGTTCTGGACCTGTTTCTTTCTCCCAGGCTTCCCTGCGGGCATCTGACACATCTCACTGGGCAGGAGGGAGAGGTGCTGGACGACCCTGAAGTTTCTGGAATGGGCTGTCCCTGCTCCTCCTTCTGTGGGCACGTGGCACCCTGATGGGCACAGGATTCCTGATCTTGCCCCCTCTGCTGGTTCTCTGGGTGTAGATTTCTATTTGGGGCCATCTGACTAGATGCTCCTGGACCAGTGGTTCTCCACATGGGGTCCCTGGGCTAGCAGTGTCAGGATCAGCATCCCATAGGAGCTGGTTAGAAATGCGTATTCTCCAGCTATACTCGGTACCTACTGAATCAGAATCGCTGAGGGTGAGGTCTGGAATGAGGTGTCTTCACAGGACCCACAGGGGGATCTGGCACAAGCTGAAGTTTGAGACCAGGATGCTAGACCCTCAACTACTTGAGGACAGAAATCCTACTTCTCTGTCCCCTGAGTACCTAGCCCAGTGCTGGTCTTCAGGAGATATCAAAAGCTATTTGTTGGGCGGATGGTGGGTAAACGGATGAGTGGATGAGAGGCCATGCATCTCTGTGCAGCTCTGTTGAGTGTATCCTCTTTTGTCTTGCACTCCATTCCTGCTTCTGCTGGGATATGGGTGCTTCCCAGGCCAGTGCCAGGGGCTACAGGCATGCCAGGTGGCAGCAGATGAGACCTACTTTGGAAACCTGTGTCCGACTCAGGGCAGCTACCTGTGGGTGCAGTACCAGTGCTGGGAAGGTGAGTCTCCAGCTTGCTTGAGCATAGAAATTTCCCTCTATTTCACAGCATGTCCAGCTTCCCCTGAAAACAGACAGCAGCCACCCACATGGGCTCATCTCTGTGTTCTAAGAGACTCCCTCATTCAAAATTGCTCCCCTTGGCTTGGTGCGGTGGCTTACACCTATAATCCTAGCACTTTGGGAGGCAGGAGAATAGTCTGAGCCCAGGAGTTGGAGACCAACCTGGGCAACATGGAGAAACCCCGTCTCCACAAAAAATACAAAAATTAGGCTGGGTGTGGTGGCTCACACCTGTAATCCCAGCACTTTGGGAGGCTGAGGGGGGTGGATCCCTTGAAGTCAGTAGTTTGAGACCAGTGGCCGACATGGTGAAACCCTGTCTCTACCAAAAAAAATACAAGAATTAGCCAGCCGTAGTGGCATGCACCTGTAGTCCCAGCTACTTGGGAGGCTGAGGTGGGAGAAATGCTTGAACCTATGAGGCAGACGTTGCAGTGAGCAGAGATCACGCTACTGCCCTCCAGCCTGGGTGACAGAGTGAAACCCTGTCTCAAAAAATAAAAATAGGCCGGGCATGGTGGCTCAAGCCTGTAATCCCAGCACTTTGGGAGGCCGAGACGGGCGGATCACGAGGTCAGGAGATCGAGACCATCCTGGCTAACATGGTGAAACCCCGTCTCTACTAAAAAATACAAAAAACTAGCCGGGCGAGGTGGCGGGCGCCTGTAGTCCCAGCTACTCGGGAGGCTGAGGCAGGAGAATGGCGTGAACCCGGGAGGCGGAGCTTGCAGTGAGCTGAGATCCGGCCACTGCACTCCAGCCTGGGCGACAGAGAGAGACTCCGTCTCAAAATAAATAAATAAATAAATAAATAAATAAATAAATAAATAAATAAATAAATAAATAAAAATTAGCGGGTGTAGTAGTACACGCCTGTAGTCCCAGCTACTCAAAGTCTCTACTGAGGTGGGAGGATCACCTGAGCCTGGGGAGATCGAGGCTGCAGTGAGCCATGATTGCACCACTGCACTCCATCCAGCCTGGGTGAAAGAGCAAGACCCTGTAAGGAAAAAAAAAAAAAAAAAAAGACCCACATAAAAATACTGGACAGGTAGCCAGAAGAGAGTCAGTTATGAACAGAAATGTGCAATTGTGCTTCACAAGGGCATGCAGCATTTTGTGTTTTAATCCACAGCCCTGCAGCTGATGGTGTCCAGTGAGAGTTTCATCTTTGACAATGTCACCATCTCCCTGACGTGGCTCCTCTCACCCTACATAGGAAACCTGTCCTGTATAATTAGTACAGGAGACGGCCACATTTTTGATCCCTACAACCCGCCGAGGTAAGAAAAATCTCTGAGCCTGGAGCCAGGTTGTATGTATCACCATTTTTTTGTCTCGTAACAAACCAACCCGAAACTTGGTGGCTTAAAACGATAGTTACCATTTCTTACGGTTCTTGGGAGAGCTGGGTGGCTTTTCTTGTCTGAGTGGAGTGGGCTGGGGTGGGCTGTCTAGGAAGAACTCACTCACATGCCTAGTGGTCAGCTGGGTGTCAGCTAGAAGCACGTGCTGTTCATCACCCAGCATGTTAGCCTGGGCTCATTTACACAGTGGCAAAGCGTTCCTAGCAGCAGAGCCTGATGCGCAAACATTTTTTCAAGTCTCTGCTTGTGTTACGTTTTCTAAGATACCGTTGGCCAAAGCAAGTTCCATGGCCAAGACCAGATTCAAGAGGTGGAGAAGTAGACCCCACCTGATAGAAGGAGCTGGAGCCACACTTCAAGGCGCTGCCGTGCAGGGATGGGAGGAAGTGTTGCTGCTCCTTTTGCAAACACTCTACCTCACAGGTTTTCTTTCTTTCTCTTTTTTTTTCTTTTTCTTTTTTTTTTTTTTGAGACAGGGTCTTGCTCCATCACCCAGGCTGGAGTGCAGTGGCTCAATATCGGCTCACTGCAACCTCCACCTCCCGGGTTCAAGCGATTCTCCTGCTTCAGCCTCCCAAGTAGCTAGAACTACAAGCACGTGCCACTATGCATGGCTAATATTTGTGTTTTTAGTAGGGACAGGGTTTTCACCATGTTGGCTAGGTTGGTCTCGAACCTCTAACCACAGGTGATCTACCTGCCTTGGCCTCCCAAAGTGCTGGTAGTACAGGTGTGAGCCACCGCACCCAGCCCCCTGTCACATTTATATTCGTGGCTGCCTTGAATGTTTCGTGGTGTCAAATGAGAAACCATATGCAGTGATGCTTTGGGGGCAAATGTCTGGGTGATACAAATCCCTATGCCATTGTTCTGTGGGTTTCTTCCTGATTGCTACGAGTTTATAAAGAAAACAACAGATTGTAAGTTACACAGTCTTTCAGTCCCTAAATCTTGTACAACTTGAATTTGGCATAAGTCAAAATTGCCTACATGTAGCCCCACTATGACCCGCAGCTACATAGGACTTTTCAGTGATAAATAGCGGCTTAGAACAGAAGCAAATGGGACTAAATGTTAAAGTTCGTTAAGTCTGGATGGAGAATCCATGGATGGTTGTTGTATTACTCTCTGGAAGTTTTTGTGCGATTAAAATCTAAGACACAATGAGCACTGTTTTACATTTGCAATCTCTCTGGGCATTAAGTCTAAGCAAGAATCACTGGCATTTTTTTTTTCTCTTTCAAAGGAAATAGATGGTGGCACCCCCTCCACCATTGCCCCACCAAAATAGTCCATTTTCCTTTACATTAAAGATTAATTGG
>NC_045450.1:65881898-65900946 GCF_002776525.5 Piliocolobus tephrosceles | reverse complement strand
TACAGTGGTGGGATCTCGGCTCACTGCAAATTTCACCACCCAGGTTCAAGTGACTCAGCCTCCTGGGTAGCTGGGACTACAGGTGTGTGCCACCATGCCTGGTTATTATTTTTTTTTTTTTTTTTGTATTTTAGTAGAGATGGGATTTCGCCATATTGGCCAGGCTGGTCTTGAACTCCTGACCTCAGTTAAGTTGCCCACATCTGCCTCCCAAAATGTTGGGATTGCAGGCGTGAGCCACTGCGCCTGGCCACAGTGGTTTTTGTTGTTGTTGTTGTTTGGTTTTTGTTTTGTTTTGTTTGTTTGTTTTTTGTTTTGAGATGGAGTCTTGCTGTGTCCCATGCTGGAGTGCAGTGGCATGATCTTAGGTCAATGCAACCTCCGCCTTCCGGATTCAAGCGATTCTCCTGCCTCAGTCTCCCTAGTAGCTGGGATTACAGGCGCCCACCACCACACCCAGTTAATTTTTGTATTTTTAGTAGAGACAGGGTTTCACCATATTGGCCAGGCTGGTCTGGAACTCCTGACCTCATGATCCACCTGCTTTGGCCTCCCAAAGTGCTGGGATTACAGGCATGAGCCACGGTGCCCAGCCTGTGTTTTCTGATTGGTCACAGGGACTGCTCTGATTGGTTGTCATGTCTATTTTGATTGGTCAGGGTGTCCATTCTGATTGGTCACAGTGTCTATTCTGATTGGTCATGGCATCTGTTTGTTGGTTGCAGTGTCTTTTCTGATTTATCACAGCATCCATTCTAATTGGTTGGCGCCCATGCAGTGTTGGTTGTTAAATATTTTAAATTATCACCCCTTCTCTCAGTAGAGACCCTCTTGGCTAAGACTCATCCTCACCCAGGGCAGCATTTTTCCTGAAGCCCAGGCCCAATATGAGATCAGAATAGAGGCCTGTTGATGTAAACAGGGCAGCACAGAGCTAGTGCAGTGAGCACGTGGCTCGGTTTGACCTCACATCCCACCTGGATCCCTCTCATAGCAATAGCTATGGAAGCCAAAATGGGGCTTTAACACAGCGCTCAGCAAACCCCTTCACTTCTTGTGTGCTTGTTGGATGAAGAGGGCTCATATGTGCACCTGAGGAAACAAAATAATCTTTCATTTATTTACTCATCCTACTAATATAATTGAGTGCCTACTCTGCCGGGTGTAGGGGAGGCAGCAGTAAATATGAAAGTCAGGGTTCCCATTCTTATAGGGCTTATGTTGTAGTCATCATCATCATCATCCAGACAAGAACTATGCTAGCTTGGTTTTTACTGGAAAGAATCCTCATTTGTTGATTTAAGTCAGGTTTTAAGAGTCAACCCCAATATTTAGCATCCAGTAAGAACAACCATCTGCGAACTGCAAGGGAGCCCCCATCTTGCAGTGAATGGGCTAAGTTCTCATGCTGGTGTGCAGGGTTCCGGGCAGTCACCAGTGTGGGTTGAAGGAATGGCTTCACTTGCTCCTATTTAAAACAAGACCCAAAGCTAATTCTTATGCATAAAAATTAGCCCCCACCCTTAAGAGATGCTTCCTTTTAGTCCTCCTCCTCCCCCGACCAGGATATCTCTGGCAACTAAATGTGGTAATTTTTTTTTTTTGAGACAGAGTCTTGCTGTGTCTCCTGGGCTGGAGTGCAGTGGCCGGATCTCAGCTCACTGCAAGCTCCGCCTCCCGGGTTTTACGCCATTCTCCTGCCTCAGCCTCCGGAGTAGCTGGGACTACAGGCGCCCGCCACCTCGCCCGGCTAGTTTTTTGTATTTTTAGTAGAGACGGGGTTTCACCGTGTTAGCCAGGATGGTCTCGATCTCCTGACCTCATGATCCGCCCGTCTCGGCCTCCCAAAGTGCTGGGATTACAGGCTTGAGCCACCGCGCCCGGCCTAAATGTGGTAATTTTTTAATTACAAATATTTAGGTTCTCAGGTAAGACATGCATAGTATAAATAAGTTAGAATATGCAAATGAACAGAGAGGACCCCCAAATGACAAAATCACGGCCGGGCGCGGTGGCTCACGCCTGTAATCCTGGCACTTTGGGAGGCTGAGGTTGGCAAATCACGAGGTCAGGAGTTTGAGAGCATCCTGGCAACATGGTGAAATCCCATCTCTTCTAAATATGCAAAAAACTAGCTGGATGTGGTGGCAGGTGCCTGTAATCCTAGCTACTCGAGAAGCTGAGGCAGGAGAATTGCTTGAACCCAGGAGGCAGAGGTTGCAGTGAGCCAAGATCACGACACTGCACTTCAGCCCAGGCAATGGTGCCAGACTCTGTCTCAAAAAAAAAAAGAAAGACAAAATCAGTTATTAACCTAATACTCAGGGATAATCACCATTAATATTTGAAGAAAGGGGCACATCCTTACATATTTCTTTGTATCTGTGTCTGTACCCATGTCTATATCCAGAATCAGGCTTCAGAGACTGCATCTGAACTGCCATAGTATTATCAACCGCATGGTTCTTACCAACATTCTTACATTTTTCTTACCCCACCTAGGAACAGGAGTGACTTACACTGTGCTTTCGGGTGACATAACCCTGGCCGAGTCCACCACCCAGAGGGGCTCGCTACCACACAATCTGACCCTGGACACAGAAACCCAGAAACTGATAGGCCCTGGGAGGCACCGCCTGGAGGTCCAAGCCACCAGCAACACCACCACCTCCGCACTCTCCAGAAACATCACAGTCCACTTGGTGGAGCTGCTGTCAGGGCTGCAGGCCTCCTGGGCTTCTGACCATTTGGAACTTGGACAGGACCTATTGATCAACATCTCAGTGGCTCAGGGCACCCCAGAAGAGCTGACCTTTGAGGTGGCAGGACTCAATGCAACCTTCTCCCATGAGCAAGTGAGCTTTGGAGAGCCATTTGGGATTTACCGCTTGGCTGTTCCAGTTGAAGGTATGTGGGGTTAGTGGCTCCCCTTCTGATGCCCCTCCTCTTCCCTTTCTGACTTGGTGCCCAGGGTCCTGCCAGCCAGTTTTCCAGTGTGTCCTGGACATAGATGTGGTTCACAGCACCCTGCCTGGGTCACAAGATGAGGAACAGCCAGATGTAATCTGCCATCATTGAGTTATCAGTTCTCAACTTTGGCACTTCTGACATTTGGGGCTGGATCATTCCTTGTTACAGTTGGGGGCTGGTACTGAAGGAGTTTTAGCAGCATCCCTGGCTTTTGTTCACTAGATGCTAGTAGCACCAGCACCCCAAGTCATGATGATAAAAATGTCAGACATTGCCAAATGTCCCCTGGGAGGCAAAATCACCCCCATTTAGGGCCCCTGTAAGAGACCAGGCATATTCAGATTTCCTCAAACATCTCTAGAGAAGAGTGTGGTTTGGGGAACTGCAGGTGATGCCCTGGGGGAAAGAGGTAAAAACCAAGAATGGCAGAGACGGGGATGGAGAGAGGAAGTGTTGCCAACCACAGGGTCTTAGGCTCTGATGTACTGAAACTCTCACGGACGAGGCTATGTTCAAACATAAAGGAGGCAGCACTGGAGTGGAGGTTCAGGGGCTGACTTCGCAGAGAGTCGGGAAGGCGTTCTTTTTTTTTTAATTAGACAGAGTCTTGCTCTGTCTCCCAAGCTGGAGAGTAGTCAGTGGTGCAATCTTGACTCGCTGCAACCTCCACCTCCTGGGTTCAAGCAATTCTTGTGCCTCAGCCTCCCAAGCAACTGGGATTACAGGCATGCACCACCATGCCCAGATAATTTTTTTTGTATTTTTAGTAGAGAGGGGTTTTACCACGTTGGCCAGGCTGGTCTCGAACTCCCAACCTCAGGTGATCCACCCGCCTTGGCCTCCCAAAATGCTAAGATTACAGGCGTGAGCCCTTGTGCCCAGCCTGTTTTTTTTTGAAATGGAGTCTTTCTCGGTCACCCAGGCTGGAGTGCAGTGGCATGATCTCAGCTCACTGGAACCTTCACCTCCCAGGTTCAAGAGATTCTCCTGCCTCAGCCTCCCCAGTAGCTGAGACTACAGGCATGTATCACCATGCCTAACTAATTATTTTATTTTTAGTGGATATGGGGTTTAACCAAGTTGGCCAGGCTGGTCTTGAACTCCTGACCTCACATGATCTGCCTGCCTCAACCTCCCAAAGTGCTGGGATTATAAGCGTGAGCCACCGCACCTGGCATTCTTAAAGCAGGTGGGGTGGGAAAAGGGTGACATTTAAGCATGTGGAGGTGGGGAATGTTCAGCGCCTGTGCAGTCTGGTCACATGCTTCTTGATGTGTGGTATATCTCATTAGCATGTTAAAGCTCCGCCCTGGGCATGATTTTTAGTATTATAAGGAGGCAAAGGGTAAAGATTGGTCATTTTTCTAGTCTTCGGTGCATGCAGGCTATAGGGTTAACTCCCTTGAGTAAGATTTAAGGTGGGAGCTGTTTATTTTCGTTTCCTCAAGGTCTGCAATCAGTGGGCAAGGTACCTTGAGCAAGATTTATGGTGCAACGTCTGGATGATCTGACTGGGGTCTGTGCCTGCCGTGGGCCACTCTCCCCAACCAGCTTGAAGTAGAGTCCTCGATGAGGCAGGGCAGGGGTCCAAGTCCCATCTCTGGTTTATCTCAGAAGTATTTGCAATGATGCTGATGGGAGGACGGACAGGCTGGCCCCAGCCAGGGGAGGTGGCCACAGCACCCATTTGCATTTAATCTGTAGGGCCCCAGACAGGGGAGGTGGCCACAGCACCCATTTGCATTTAATCTGTAAGGAACAGAGAGTCCTTGAGGGCCCTGAGGAGATCAGCAGGCAGAAATGTGATGAGAATGGCAGAGTCTCCAGCCCATCCAGGACCTGCCCACAGCTCCCCCTGGATCTCAGAGGTGCGTTAGAAAACAGGTGATACTGTGCAGGTGTGGGGTTACAACGCCCTCCGCAAGCAACTCCACAAACCAGATAGCAGAAGGGATGATAGCTTTGAGAAGAAAACCACCAGGGCTTTGCCAGATACCAAGGGTCCAGCTTGGAAGAGGGAAAATCTGGAGGCTGCTGCAGTTGGAAAATCACGGCATGCATGGGTTATAAGCCAGATGCAGATTTTGCTTTGTCACCTATAAAAATTACTCCTCCCCTGAAAGTCACTGCCCTAAAGGTCGCTTTGCAGGGGAAGTTGATCTCTGTCTGATAAAATCTCCGCATGCCTTGTGACTTTTGGTCTCTGTTAGATGATGAACAGACTTCTCCTGCCCCTGAGGCCAACAGATTTGGATGACTCCAAGGGTGGCGGGGGGTGGAAGGATGGAGGGGGAACAGGACAGGGCAGGGACATTTGCACTTGGTGGTGCCGGCCTGGTTCTTGAGGCCTAGCAAATGTTGGAAGCCGCCTTTTCCTTGTAGGAGCTTCTCTGGGTTCTTGGGGCCCCCAGCTGGGCCTTATAGGCCTTTGCTCCTCGGGTTGGGGGATGCCTCCCCGTTAGCTGGCCACATGCCCTGGCCGCTTCTCCCTGGCCACCTCCCCTCTCTGCTGGATTCTCCTCATTCTCCCTGCCCTCGTCAGCACCGCTCTGCCCAAGGCACACATCTGGTCCACAGAACATTCTGACCCATTTCTTGGCTGACTCCTAGCCAGATGCAGTTATTTCCCAGATGCAGAGATGCAGCCCCTTCCTCCTGACCCCTTCCACCCCATGCGTGCTGGCATGAGCCCGTAATCCCAGCTATTCGGGAGGCTGAGGCGGGAGAATTGCTTGAGCCTGGGAGGTGGAGGTTGTGGTGAGCTGAGATCGTGCCACTGCACTGCACTTAGTCTGGATGACAGAGTAAGATCCTGTCTCAAAAAAAATAAAATAAAATAAAATAAAATAAAATAAAATAAAATAAAATAAAATAAAATAAAAATCCTTCCCCACTCTCTCCAGCCTTCTCACAATTCTGCTATGTCTCTCCCTCTTGGGAATCCCCAGTCTTAACTATTGAAAACCTACTTCTCCTTTGGAATTTAGCTCCAGCCCTGGCTCCATCCTGTGAACCATTTCTTTCTCTCCTGAGGTTGAAGCGGCCCCACCCAGTGTCCACAGTGCCCCATGCCGATTCCTCCCATGGTTTGGCGTTCACAGCCCTATGTGTCTACTACATCGTAAGGCCCTTGAGGACAAGAACCAAGCTCTTTCATCTCTGTGTCCCCAGAGGCTTGCACCGTGCCTGACATACAGCAGGGATTCATTAAATGCTCAGAGGTGAACTATTTCGTTAGAGGCATCAGTGGACTAGAGAAGCAAGCTGGGAGAGTTTTCTTGGTCAAATTCATGACGGCGGCTGTGAGTCTGGGTCCTTTGTATTGCAGGTACCTTTCCGGTCACCATGCTGGTGAAGAATGCCTTCTCCAACCTGAGTTTGGAAATTGGGAACATCACTATCACAGGCAAGGTGTTTCTGCAAGGCGGCAAAAAACCTTTTACCAGGAGTCCAGGGCCTTGCACCTGCTTAGGCTCCAGTGAGGGGCCTTTCGAAACACGGCTCTGAATATGTATCTTGTTCTACAGATGGTTAGAATCCTCCAGTTATTCTAAGGAGGCAGTGATGTTTACAGTAAAACATTTAACCACTGATACAGAATTCTAAAACAAGAGTTCGCATTCATTATGATGCTTTAAGCTGCAAGTAACAGAAAGTCCAAACTAAGTAGCTTCAGATTCAGGGCTTTCTTGTCTCACATAAGAAGTTAGGAGGTAAGCACTTCCAGGGTTGGTTCGGTGGCTCAGCGATGCCAGCAAGAAACCAGGCTCAGTCTGTCTTTCTCCTGTGCCATCCTTAGAGCTTTGGGGCTGCCTTAGGCTTGCTGCTCAGGGAATCAAAGTGACTGCTGCAGTTCCAGGTATTGCATGTCAACCCGGTGTTATCCAGCAGCGGGAGAAGGGGTTTCCTCGTGTGCACCTCTTTTTATTAGGGAAAAAATCTTTCCCACTCTACACAATCATCACCTCAGATACCATGACCAAAGTAGGGTCATGTCTGCAGCTATAAAGTGCACTGGAAAAGCAGATACCCAGCATTTTCAGGTTCTGTGGGAGAAGGTGGATTCTGGCTGCCAGGAGGAAGGCTGGGGGAATGGCTGTTGGGGAACTAGCTCACAGTAGCCATCATAGAGGTAGAGATCACTTGAATGTATTTGCTAGGACAATTCAAGTAGCAAGGGACAGAAAAGAAGCTCAAACTGGCTTGAGTCAAAAGGAAATTTTTTTTTTTTTTTTTTTTTTTTTTAGGCAGCAGAGCCTCGCTCTGTCGCCCAGGCTGGAGTGCAGTGGCCGGATCTCAGCTCACTGCAAGCTCCGACCCCCGGGTTCACGCCATTCTCCTGCCTCAGCCTCCCGAGTAGCTGGGACTACAGGCGCCCGCCACCTCGCCTGGCTAATTTTTTGTATTTTTAGTAGAGATGGGGTTTCACCGTGTTAGCCAGGATGGTTTCGATCTCCTGACCTCGTGATCCGCCTGCCTCAGCCTCCCAAAGTGCTAGAATTACAGGCGTGAGCCACTGCACCCGGCCCAAAAGGAAATTTTATCAGCTCAGAAAATGAAAAGCTGGCTGGGCACCGTGGCTCATGCCTACAATCCCAGCACTTTGGGAGGCCGAGGTGGTGGATCACTTGAGGTCAGAAGTTCGAGACCAGCCTGGCCAACATGACGAAAACCTGTCTCTACTAAAAATATGAAAATGAGCTGGGCGTGGTGGCACACACCTGTAGTCCCAGCTACTGGGGAGGCTGAGGCAAGGAGAATGGTTTGAGCCCAGGAGGCAGAGGTTGCAGTGAGCTAAGATCATGCCACTGCACTCCAGCCTGGGTGACAAAGTGAGACACTGTCCCCCCTGAAAAGAAAAAAGAAAATTAAAATGAAAAGCCCAGGGAGCGGACCTGTTCTTAAACACAGCTGGATGCGTTGCTCGGACAATGTCTTCAGAAACCTGCCTCTCTCCTCCTCTGGTTCTGCCTTGGCTTCTTTTGGATTCTCTCTTTCTGGCAGTAGTAAGATGGCCCCAGGCTTTGATCCTTAACTCCAGAGGAGAAGGAGCATCTCTTGATGGATATTTCTAGTAGAAGTCCTGAGACTGCCTCTTGCTGGCTGAAGCTCAGTACGTGGCTTCTCCTGGACCAGCTGCTGAGACCAGGGGAAGTGGCAGTCAGTTTGGCAGGTCATGGTCTCATGCCCACACTGGAGTACAATGTAGGGTCAGCTTCACCCAAACCAAGGCCTGAGAGTTAGGGAGGGATGGTTCTTAGGGAAAATATCGCCCAAGATGCTGCTACCAAGGGAGGGGGGCATAGATGCCTGGAAATTCGACAGCCAGATACGGGATTTGAGGCCCAGAAAGTTTAATTGACTTTGCAGAAGTCACACGGCTGATTCCTGGCAGGATCAAAGGCAGCAAATATTTCTCCTAAGTTTTTCATTCGGGGTGATTGGACTGCCTTCCTTCTTAAGGTTAAGAAAGTCCCCTTTGTCTGATATCTTAGCCGTGATTTGTATAGTTTTACGTGCCTGTGGAATTATAGTTGTGTGAATGAGAATTCACTGGGAGAGAGTTTTTTAAAGATCAGTGCTACTAGGACCTTAATATATCCAGGGCCTTAGTGAATCACACGAAATAACTGTAATTTCCTATCTTAATCACTACACTTTAATTAGACATTAATCATTAATATTTCAATATTTTCAGTAGGCCGGGCACAGTGGCTCATGCCTGTAATCCCAACACTTTGGGAGGTCGAAGCGGGTGGATCACCGGTGGTCAGAGGTTCAAGATCAACCTGGCCAACATGGTGAAACCCTGTCTCTACTAAAAATACAAAAATTAGCTGGGTATGGTGGTGCACACCTATAATCCCAGCCACTCAGCAGGCTGAGGCAGGAGAATCGCTTGAACCCGGGAGGTGCAGGTTGCAGTGAACCAAGATCATGCCACTGCACTACAGCCTGGGCAACGGAGCTAGACTCCATCTCAAAAATATATATTTTTTCAGAGACATCAATTGATTGTACCTTTTCCCATTGTTTAAACTTGACACACTAGCATTCTTTCTAGATGTATAGTTTACAAAGTAATTCTATAAACAGCACCACATTCAGTCTTCCTGGAGCCCTGAGAAAAAGGGATGGCCTCCAGGCATTTTTACAAATGAGGAAACCAAGACTCAGAGAGGATGACTCACCTGCCCAGTTCACATAGCCAATAGGAGGCCAGTAAGAGAATCTGACAGCAGCATAGTGTGTGGTGCCGACTCCACCCACTTGCCAGCGGTGAGCGTGCCCATCTCTCCTCACTCCATATTCAGTAGCATCAGGTTTATAGCTTGGTGGGAATATTTATACCATGGAAATTGACAGACGCTACAAATCAGGGCTCCTCACTCCCACCTCCTTTACTGGTAGTTAAACATGAGCGGTGCAGGCTGGGCGCAGTGTCTCATGCCTCTAATCCCAGCACTTTGGGAGGTCAAGATGAGCGGATCACCTAAGGTCAGGAGTTTAAGCCCAGCATTGCCAACAAGGTGAAATGCTGTCTTTACTAAAAATACAAAAAATTAGCTGGGTGTGGTGGCGGGCACCTGTAATCCCAGCTACTCGGGAGGCTGAGGCAGGAGAATCGCTTGAACCCAGGAGATAGAGGTTGCAGTGAGCCAAGATCATGCCACTGCACTCCAGCCTGAGAGAGAGAGCGAGACTGTGTCTTGAAAGCAACAACAACAACAACAACAACACATTAGCAGTGCATAACTGCATCTGTCTGACTCTAAATCTTGTGTTTTATCTGCCCTGGCAGCTGCCTCTTTCTCAACTACCAAAGAGGTGTCTTTAGTCCAGCGGTGGACATGATGGCTCACTTTTAATCCATTTCCCTATGACCTGAACATTTGCTATGTTCCCTTAAACCATTTTCAAAGACAGACTGATGCTCCTGGTGGCATTTTCCACATGACTCTCTGACTCTATCTTTTGGCAGCCTTTTGTAAGATTTCCAACCAAAGCTTGATACCCCTTCCCACTGTGTTCACAGCCCCTTCCAGTCTCCAGGAACCATCTGGGATAAATGCTGAAGGAAAGAATGTGAGTATTGTCTTCAAAAAACATTTAACCTGGCCGGGCGCGGTGGCTCACACCTGTAATCCCAGCACTTTGGGAGGCCTAGGCGGGCAGATCACGAGGTCAGGAGATCGAGACCATCCTGGCTAACACAGTGAAACCCCATCTCTACTAAAAATACAAAAAATTAGCCGGGCGTTGTGGCGGGAGCCTGTAGTCCCAGCTAGTCAGGAAGCTGAGGCAGGAGAATGGCATGAAACCGGGAGGAGGAGCTTGCAGTGAGCTGAGATCGCACCACTGCACTCCAGCCTGGGCAACACAGCGAGACTCGGTCTCCAAAAAAAAAAAGAAAAAAAGGAAAAAAAGAAAAGTTTAACCTCACAAGGAAAAGATGTCCACGCACTCTGTTTTAGTTTTGAGTTTTGGTTTGTTGGTACCAATAGCCAGAGCACTAGGAATGCCTGAGGCTTCTACCATTTGAAAAGAGACCTAAAATGACGGAATTCAAACAACGCAAGTTGTCTGATCACAACAGAGTTATGTTGTCAATTGATAATAAGCTATCTAGGATATGTAGATATCTGTTCGATATCTTGGCGATTAAACAGCACACTTGTAAAAAAATCAATAGCTCAAGAAGAAATCACAAGGGAAGGTAGAAAGTACATCTAACTACATGATAATGACAGCACAACCTATGCAAATTTGTGGACTGCAGCTAAAGCAGTGCTCAGAGGGACATTTATCACTTTTAATGCTTATATTAGAAAGCAGGACAAAAAAGAAAACTGGCCCAAGCTCTTTAGTTTTTATAACAAAGACTGAGTTCAACTCCTTGCTGTTGACGTTGTTCAGGCATGCATTTATTCTATAATGAAGGTTTATTGTGCATCTACAGCGTTCAAGGCTAGGTATTAGGGGCTGGAAATGCAATAGTGAATAAGCACATGTAGCCCCCGCCTTCATGAAGCTTACTGAGTAATACTAATGAACATATTGGCCAGGTACGGTGGCTCATGCCTGTAATCCCAGCACTTTGGGAGGCCCAGGTGGGAGGATCACTTGAGCCCAGGAGTTCGAGCAACAAAGTGAGACCCTCATCTCTCAAAAAAAAAAAAAAAACTAAAAAACAAATTATCATAGAATTAGGAATTGTGATAAGTATCTAATAAGAACCAATAGGGTGCAGTGACAGCAATGTACAGGGTGGTCTGGCTGATGTGGTGACACACGGCCTCTCCAGAGGTGACGTGTAAGTGGACACGTGAAGATATGCCAGCCAGCCATGCTGGAAAGCAGAACAAGAGCTTTCTATGTGGGCAGATCTCAGAGGCAGGTGATGGCCTGAAGCCAGCATGGCTGGAGCCTGGTGGAGGAGAGGGATATAGGAGGGATTATGGACACAGAGGCCAGATCACGCGGGGCCTTCGGTGCCAAGGCAAGAAGTTTGGATTTGATTCTCAGGCCATGGGAGGCCACTCGGGGTTGAGTTCCACTGTAGCCCCCGTGTTATTTCAGGTCAGGACTTCGGGGCTTGAGCAAGAAGCTCTATAGCCCGAGCTGTTTAACAAGTCCCACCAGAACTTACTCCAGGAACACCCCGTGTGTCCCGAGCCCACACTCAGAATCACGTTACTTACCCAGGCATCCTGAGCAACCTATTCCACGCCCCATGAGGGGAAGGAAGCCAGGGGGATTGGCCAGGGTCTGTCTCCACGCCACGCCTTACACTGAGGCTGCTCTTGGTGCAGACTGCTGTGGGGTGAAAGGGGGATGCCAACAGCACCCCACAGTGAGCCTGAGCTAACTGTAGTGGGAGTCTCACCAGCTGGCTGCTTTTTTTGCAGAAAGATAAAGGCGATGTGGAGGTGTATATCCAACCTGGTCCATACGTGGATCCTTTCACGACAGTGACCCTGGACTGGCCGGACAATGACAAGGAATTACGCTTCCAATGGTCATGTGGTAGGTGATGATAGAGTTCTGTTTTTTTTTTTTTTGAGACAGAGTTTCGCTGCCCAGCCTGGAGTACAATGGCGTGATCTCGGCTCGCTGCAACCTCTGCCTCCTGGGTTCAAGCCATTCTCTTGCCTCAGCCTCCTGAGTAGCTGGGATTATAGGTGCCCACCACCACACCCAGCTAATTTTTGTATTTTTAGTAGAGATGGGGTTTCACTATGTTAGCCAGGCTGATCTCGAACTCCTGACCTCAGGCGATCCACCTGCCTCGGCCTCCCAAAGTGCTGGGATTACAGACATAAGCCACCGCGCACTGCCGACGATAGAGTTCTTGAATTGTCCTGTTTCGTTAAGAAGTGGTGAGCAGCAGTCAGACTTTGCTGTTCTTTTTCTTAGTCTTCACACCAGCTTTTCCTGTGGCCGACATTTTGTGTAACTTGTATGTGCCAGACCTTGCAAATTCCATGGAAATAGCAGGTGGGGCCGAGCCTGGTGGCTCGTGCCTGTAATCCCAGCACTTTGGGAGGCTGAGGCAGGTGGATCACTGGAGGTCAGGAGTTCAAGACCAGCCTGGTCAACTTGGTGAAACCCCGTCTCTACTAAAAATAGAAAAATTAGCCAGGTGTGGTGTTGCATGCCTGTAATCCTAGCTACTCTGGAGGCTGAGGCAGGAGAATCGTTTGAACCCAGGAGGCAGAGGTTGCAGTGAGCCAAGATCGCGCCACTGCACTCCAGTCTCAGCAACAAGGGTGAAACTCCATCTCAAATAAATAAATAAATAATAAAAGTGACGTTAAAAAAATTAAAATGTTTATTTAGCGCTGATGTTATTATTCATGACCCCTTTCAAAACCAGAAGGTAGCAGTCTGTGCCACGTTCAGGGCTCCTGATGGATAACAGTGTCTGTGCATTTCTCTCAGGGCGTTGCTGGGCTCAGTGGAGCGGCTGTGTTGAGAGGCAGCTGCTGCGCACAGACCAGAGGGAGCTGGTGGTTCCAGCGTCCTGCCTGCCGCCGCCTGACTCTGCTGTCACCCTGCGCCTGGTTGTTCTGAGAGGTCAGGAGCTGGAGAACAGGGCAGAGCGGTGCCTCTACGTGTCTGCGCCCTGGGAACTCAGGCCTCAAGTCAGGTGGGGCACGGGGGCAGTTCCTCCAGGGTCCTGATTCGTTCGTTCAGCCAACACTTACTGAGGACCTGCTAAGGCTGGGGCTGCCTTGGGGGCAGGGCTGGCTGTGGTGGTCTCTGTTCTCGTAGGGGTTAGCTACCACCTGGTGATCAGCACTGCTGGGTGTGAATGAAGAAGGGAGAGGGGCACTTCTATGAAAACTGCCGTGACTGGGGATCAGAGAGGCTCCTCTCAGGAACTGAAGCTCAGCAGAGATGTTCAGGAGAAATTCACAGGTCAGGGAAGGGGCAGCTGGAGCAGGAACAGAGCGGGCAAAGGGAGGGAGCAGAGAATCTTCAGGGAGTGAAAGAGGCCGGTGTCCTGAGGATGGAGAAGAGAAGGGTGGGAAGGAGCTGGTAGTGTAGGCAGGGCCTGGCTCAAGTGGGGCCTTGCCGGTCATATCAAGATTTTACCCTTTTTCCTAAGAGTGATACAGAGAAACCACCCGAGAGTTCCTTATTTCTATTTTTATTTTTATTTTTATTTTATTATTATTTTTTGAGATGGAGTCTCGCTCTGTCGCCCAGGCTGGAGTGCAGTGGCCAGATCTCAGCTCACTGCAAGCTCCGCCTCCCGGGTTTACGCCATTCTCCTGCCTCAGCCTCCCGAGTAGCTGGGACTACAGGTGCCCGCCACCTCGCCCGGCTAGTTTTTTGTATTTTTTAGTAGAGACGAGGTTTCACCTCATTAGCCAGGATGGTCTTGATCTCCTGACCTTGTGATCCACCCGTCTCGGCCTCCCAAAGTGCTGGGATTACAGGCTTGAGCCACCGCGCCTGGCCTTGTATTTTTATTTTTTTGAAGTGGAGTCTCGCTCTGTCACCCAGGCTGGAGTGCAGTGGTGCCACTGCAGCTCACTGCAGCCTCCGCCTCCCAGGTTCAAGCCTTTCTCCTGCCTCAGACTCCCGAGTAGCTGGGATTACAGGCACGCGCGCTACCATGCCCAGCTAATTTTTATGTTTTTTGTAGAGGCGGGGTTTCACCATGTTGGATAGGCTGGTCTTGAACTCCTGACCTTAGGTGATCCACCTGCCTCGGCCTCCCAAATTGCTGGGATTACAGGAAATGAGCCACCGTGCCCAGCCAAGCATCCAAGAGTTCTAAGCATGTTACCTCAATATGCTCTGGTGGCTCGGTGGAGAATGACTTGGAAGAGGGCAAGGGAAGACTCAGGAAGATTGCCCAGGCTCTTGCAGGAGTCAAAGTAGGAGGTCAGGGTTGCTTGGCCTATCAGCCAGTCCCTGCAGGAAGCAGATGGCTCAGCCAAACCAGGAATAAATGGAAGAGAGCTGGATGAAGGGACCGTTTGCTGGTGAGGGCAGGGATAAGGGAATGAACTAGGGGCAACAAGGCAAGAATACAACCAAGGGAAGCCATTATCACCCCCAGGAATGCAGAGGTAAGATAACGGGATGGCGGGATGGCGTTACTAGAAGTCCTGGGAGCTGTCGCTGTGGGGGAGGGACCTCCCAACGGGAGCTGTGGCCTTGGTTGGAGATGCACAGCCTCTCCCACCTGCAGCCCATCGGGGAAAAGAGCAGGGAAAGCCGTGAATAAATTCCCCAAACTCTCTCCTCTTACCCTCCAGTCCTCTGTCAATGCTTCCCATTGGCTGGACCCAGTGAGAAGCTGGAGTGTGTGGCCGCTTGGGTGATGCAGTCACCCAAGTCTAGAAAGCTCAGTCTCCCAGGTCAGAGCCGCAAGTGGAAGGAGACTGGAACAGAGAGGCAGCTAGAGGATGTCCGGCACACTTGGACTAGGACAGACATGAGGAAAGAAGCAGGAAGATTCAAGAGCTATCGTCAAGTTCAGACCGAAGGGGAAACTGGGGGACCGTCCTGTAGAGGGCAGGTCTATGCAAACCTTCCCCCAAAGTCTGAGGAAGCAGAGAGGCCGAAGAAAGAAGCTGACATGTTTAGTTTCTGAGAAAGGAACATTTAATTGAGACTTGTGAACAGAAGCCATGATATCCAGGGAGGCTGCAAGACAAGATGGTGAATACTGGCACCATTACCCCCCAGAACCAGGGCTTATATACCACAGGGAAGGAATGCGTAGGATAGTTGTAGGGAAAGGCAAGAATACTATGTGAATCTCTTTAAGGGCAGTACTCACAGTAAGTACATGCTCTTACACAAAGAACTGTGGAGAGAATACAAATGTTAGAGGGATTCCTGGAATTGGAATTAATCAGTAGTCAACATGGCAGAGTAGCATCCAAGATGGAGTTGCTTTGGCCTTCATAGAGACTTTATAGAGAAGGCCAAGAGTTTGGATCCAGACACAATGGTTCAGGTTCTATCTGCCCACTTAGAAGTTACATCACATAAGCTTTCGGGGCCTGGTTTGCTCATCTGTGATGTGGGGATGCTAATATGTCACTCATAGGGCTATTGTGAGCATTGGACAAGCTAGAGACAATGGAAGTAACGTGTGCATGGCAGGCACGCTGTCAAACCACAGCATTAGTTTACCATTATCAGAACTAAAAAGAATCACAGAAATTATCTAGGCTATCCCCTCATTTTTCAGGTGAAGAAACTAAGGCTTAGAGAGTTTAAGTGATTTGGCCAGGCATGGTGGCTCATACCTGTAATCCCAGCACTTTGGGAGGCTGAGGAGGGTGGATCACCTGAGGTCAGGAGTTTGAGACCAGCCTGGCCAACATGGTGAAACCCCATCTCTACTAAAAAAATACAAACATTAGCTGGGTGTGTTGGTGAGCGCCTGTAATCCCAGCTACTTGGGAGTCTGAGGCAGGAGAATTACTTGAACAGGGAGGCAGAGGTTGCAGTGAGCCGAGATTGCGCCACCGCACTCCAGCCTGGGTGACAGAGTCTCAGTCTCCAGTCTCAAAAAAAAAAAAAAAAGTTTAAGTGATGCACACAAGGTGACCATTCATAAGTGACAAGGACGGGATTAGAACCCAGGTCCTGTCTCAGCCTCATTCACCTTCCATATCATTACGCCGTGCAGTGAATGAAATGGGAATTCATTCAGGCCATGACTTAGTCCATCTTCACAACCAAGCCTATGTCCCGGCGTTGGTTGGGGCAGGAGCGGCTTTTATTCCATCTTTAATTTGAAAAAGGGTCATTTCCTACCCTCTCAAAGGACTTGAGAAGAACTGGACAAAAATCCAGGCCAGTGGACAAAAAACAATGCCTGTCTGAGTCCATTTTGCACTGTTATAAAGGAATATCTGAGGCTAGGTAATTTATAAAGAAAAAAGGTTGGCCGGGCACAGTGGCTCATGCCTATAATCCCAGCACTTTGGGAGGCTGAGGCGGTGGATCACTTGAGGCCAAGAGTCTGAGACCAGCCAGGCCAACATAGCAAAATGCTGTCTCTACTGAAAATACAGATCAGCTGGGTATGGTGGTGCATGCCTGTGATCCCAGCTATTCGGGAGGCTGAGACAGGAGAATTGCTTGAATCTGGGAGGCAGAGGTTGCAGTGAGCCAAGATCACGCCACTGCACTCCAGCCTGGGTGACAGAGCCAGACTCTGTCTCAAAAAAAAAAAGAAAGAAAGGAAGAAAGAAAGGAAAAAGAAAATAAAGAAGAAAAAAGGTTCATTTGGCTCATGATTCTTATGGCTGGAAAATCCAAGACTGGACATCCGTATCTGATGAGGGCCTCAGGCTGCTCCCACTTGCCGCGGAAGATGAAGGGGACCTGGTGTGTGCAGAGAAGGGAGGGAAATGCCAGGCTCTTTTTTTTTTTTTTTTTTTGGAGATGGAGTGTCACTCTGTCACCCAGGTTGGAGTGCAGTGGTGTGATCTTGGCTCACTGCAACCTCCACCTCCCTGGTTCAAGTGATTCTCCTGCCTCAGACGCCCGAGTAGCTGGGACTACAGGCGCCCACCACCATGCCCGGCTAATTTTTGTATTTTTAGTAGAGATGGGGTTTCACCATGTTGGCCAGGCTGGTCTCAAACTCCTGACCTCAGATGATCCGCCCGCCTTGGCCTCTCAAAGTGCTGGGATTACAGGTGTGAGCCACCACGCCTGGCCATCTTTTTAACAACCAGATCTGGGGGTGACTAATAGAGCGAGAACTCGCTCCCGAGGGAGGGCATTCATCCATTCATGAGGAATCTGCCCCCATGACACAAACACCTCCCATTAAGCCCCACCTCCAACATTGGGGATCACATTTCAGCATGAGGTTTCGGGGGACAAACATCCAGATGATAGCAATGCCTGGGGGAGCTTCCTCACTCTGTCCTCTGTCTGCCTTTCAGCTGTGAGAGGAACTGCAGGCCAGTTAATGCCAGTGAAGACATTCTGCTCAGGGTCACCATGGGGGAGGACTCCGCAGTGGCTGTGTTCAGCTGGTATTTGGACAACACCCCAGCAGAGCAGGTGAGCACAGTGACAATCACTCCAAAATGGAAATCTCCTTGTGCTTTCAGCACACCCGTGTCGCATGGCCAGTACTGGGCCAGGGTTGGGTCAACTCCATCCAGAGCCTGTAGTGTGGGACTCAGGGTATTGGGCTGGGGAGAAAATCAGAGAACTGACAGCAGGGCAAATGGGCACAAGGGAGCAAAAGCTCTGGAGAAACTTTGCAGCAGTGCTCTTGGCATCTCAGCAAAGTCCCGCTTCCCAGACGGACAATCCTAACTCCAGCTTTCGTGGACTGGCCATTGGCCAACAATTGATGGATGGAGAGTGTAACAGACCAGCCTGTCTGGCCCCAGGTAGGGTGATTTCAGTGGTGCAACTTACACTTCAGGGCTCTCCGTGAGACCAGGCTGAGCCTGGATGCCTCCAGTAACTGGTTTTTGCCTTGTTTTGTTCTCTGCTGTTTCTCTCTCTCCACTGCTTTTCCCTGGGAACCCTCCTTCAATAAATAACCTGCACACAAGGCTGGGTGTGGTGGCTCGTGCCTGTAATCCCAGCACTTTGGGAGGCCGAGGCAGGCAGATCACCTGAGGTCAGCGGTTTGAGACCAGCCTGGCCAACATGGTGAAACCCTGTCTCTACTAAAAATACAAAAACATTAGCGGAGTATGGTGATACGTGCCTGTAATTCTACCTACTCGGGAGGCTGAGGCAGGAGAATCACTTGAACTTGGGAGGCAGAGGTTGCAGTGAGCTGAGATCATCCACTGCACTCTAGCCTGGGCAGCAGAGACTCTGTCTCAAAAATATTTTCTTTTTCTTTATCTTTGTTTTTTTGAGATAGAGTCTCACTCTGTCACCCAGGCTGGAGTACAGTGGCACGATCTCGGCTCACTGCAACCTCTGCCTCCTGGGTACAAGCGATTCTCCTGCCTCACCCTCACAAGTAGCTGGGATTACAGGCGCATACCACCATGCCCGGCTAATTTTTGTGTTTTTAATAGAGACACAGTTTCATTAAACTACAGAGTTTAGTAGAGACAGAGTTTGGCCAGGCTGGTCTCGAACTCCTGAGCTCAGGTAATCCTCCCACTTCGGCCTCGCAAAGTGCTGGGATTACAGGTGTGAGCCACTGTGCCTGGCTCAAAATTAAATAAATAACCTGCACACAAATCCCCATCTGAGGCTGTGCTTCTGGGGAGCCCAACCTAAGACAAACACCCGGCTGGGCACGGTGGCTCAAGCCTGTAATCCCAGCACTTTGGGAGGCCGAGACGGGCGGATCATGAGGTCAGGAGATCGAGACCATCCTGGCTAACACGGTGAAACCCCATCTCTACTAAAAAATACAAAAGCCGGGCGAGGTGGCGGGCGCCTGTAGTCCCAGCTACTCGGGAGGCTGAGGCAGGAGAACGGCGTAAACCCGGGAGGTGGAGCTTGCAGTGAGCTGAGATCCGGCCACTGCACTCCAGCCCCGGGTTTACGCCATTCTCCTGCCTCAGCCTGCCGAGTAGCTGGGACTACAGGCGCCAGCCACCTCGCC
>NC_045450.1:65880766-65881798 GCF_002776525.5 Piliocolobus tephrosceles | reverse complement strand
ACAAAAAAAAAAAAAAAAAAAAAAAAAAAAAAGACACCCCAATGAGGCTGGAAAGTGGATATTCCAGGTGACTTCTTGGGGAGCTAGGGCTGCCTGTTCTCCATTCATCAGTAATAAATCTGAAAGGCTGTCTAGCACCCAGAAGCCCTGTCCTGCTGTAGTCCAGTGGCCTGGCTATAGCGTCAGGAGCCCTGGGTGCTCCTCTCTTTCAGGCCGAGCCCCTCCCGGATGCCTGCGGACTCAGAGGATTTTGGCCAAGTTCCTTAACCCTCCTCCAAAGCAACACCTCCACGTTGTTGCTGAACAGCTCCTTTCTGCAGTCCTGGGGCGAGGTCATCCGAATCAGAGTCACAGGTGTGAAGCCTCCCTTATATCTCCTCTCAGGGAACCCTCAGATAAATCCAGAAACACTCAGATATTGGGCACGAGTTTATTTTTCTTTTCTCTTTTAAATATGGAAATAGAGAGATGGGATCTCACTGTGTTGCCCAGGCTGGTCTTGAACTCCTGGAGTCAAACGATCCTCCTGCCTCAGCCTCCTAAAGTGCTGGGATGCAGGTGTGAATCACCACACCCAGCCAGGGCATCAGCTTAGCGCAGAGGCCACAGCGCGGGCTCTGGTGTGAATTGCACCACTGCCACTTTCTACGTGGGAAACTCTAGGCAGAGGATTTCACCTCTCTGTGCCTCAGTTTCCTCACATGTAAACTGGGATAATCGAAATGCCTGCCTCACAATGGTTATTTTTCAGGATGAATGAGATAACCCCAGTGTTACAAGCAGTCATTCTGGAGTCATGCAGCCTGCATGCCCTGCCGGGATTGTTCAGGGCTTTTTGTTTAAAACAAGCCCAGTGTGGGAAACAGATTCTCAAACACACAAACAATGGAGGTGATGATTCTTTCTAGGATCGCTTTGCTTCCGTATTTCCTGAAGTGGCCACAGACCATGCACATCAGAAAAAACTAGAGTATTAGTTAAGAAACCCCGTCTCTACTAAAAATACAAAAAACTAGCCGGGCGAGGTGGCGG
>NC_045450.1:65847252-65880666 GCF_002776525.5 Piliocolobus tephrosceles | reverse complement strand
GGCTAACACGGTGAAACCCCGTCTCTACTAAAAATACAAGAAAACTAGCCGGGCGAGGTGGCGGGCGCCTGTAGTCCCAGCTACTCCGGAGGCTGAGGCAGGAGAATGGCGAAAACCCGGGAGGCGGAGCTTGCAGTGAGCTGAGATCCGGCCACTGCACTCCAGCCCGGGTGGCAGAGCAAGACTCCGTCTCAAAAAACAAAAACAAACAAACAAACAAACAAGCCTGCTTTTGGGTCCACCCCAAACTTTCTGAATTGGGTCTAGGCCAAAGAATGAGTTTTTATGGGTTAAAATTCTCTTTACGCCTAGCTCTTCCAGGCACGCACTCTCTGAAAACCTAGGTGGCTACTCCAGGTGATGTGGGATGTGACTGCAGGTCCACTCGTGGCTCTTTACAGTGATCTGGGGGCCTGGGAAGAGTGTGGGCTTCGGGGTGGGCTCAGCCTGTTTCCGGATCCTGGTTCTGGTTTTTCCTGGCTCCGTGATCTTGAGCATTTTCCCAGCATACGCCCACCCCGTGAGGTCTCTGTGGGGAAGCCGTCATCATCAGCCCCACTCTACAGATAAGGAACTGACTCTCGAAAAGGTCAAGTTCTCAGCCCGGGTTTGGTGGCTTATGCCTGTAATCCCAGCACTTTGGGAGGCTGAGGCGGGAGGATCCCTTGAGGCCAGGAGTTCAAAGGCAGCCCTGGCAACAGAGCGAGACCTTGTCTCCACAAAAATTAGAAAATCAGCCAGCCATGATGGTGCACTCTTGTGGCTCTAGCTGACTCAAGAGGCTAAGGCAGTAGAATCACTGAAGCCTAGGAGTTCAAGGCTACAGTAAGCTATGATTGCACCACTGGACTCTGGCCTAGGCAACAGAGCAAGACCCTCTCACTAAAAAGAAAAAAAATTAGGAAAACAAAATTGGAAAAGAAAAGGTCAAGTCCAAGGTCACTTGGTTAGCAAATGGCAGAACTAAAATACAAGCTCAGGTCTGTCTGATTATCTTCCCCTATCTCTGCTCAGTTTCTCAAAGTGAGGCCCTGGGATCTCTTGCATCAGGGAGAGTTGTTTGGGGGTTTAATTGTTGAGTTGTTAGATATGTACGTTTCTGGGCTGTCCCTAGAATCTCCAGAGGCATCTGAGGTTCTGGGTTTGAAGTAGGGCCCAGGAATCTTTGTGTTAATGAGCTCACGGGGCGATCTAACGGCAGGATGGAGTTTGTGGGCCCCAAATGGCTGCCTGAGCATGATGTGCCTTCACTCTCAGCACTGACCAGGCACGCCTATGGGGAGGACACCTACGTGATCAGCGCTCTGCCTCCCGCCGAGGTGCCTGCCTGCACTGTTGCCCCGGAGGAGGGTACTGTCCTGACGAGCTTTGCCATCTTCTGCAACGCCTCCACAGCCCTGGGACCCTTGGAGTTCTGCTTCTGTCTGGAATCAGGTACGGGCTGAGGACTCTGCTCTTCCCTCGGCTCCTGGGCTCACCTTCTTGCAGAACAGGGGCCTGTTCTCTATGGGAGCTGCAAAGAATGTGTTCTGTGTGTGAAAGAGGTTGCCAGGATGAGGGCTTCCCTAAAGCTTAACCCCTAGCCCCAAAACACTGACCCAGCCATCATTCCACAGAGACATGAGAGGAAGGTCTCCTCCACAACTAGAAGCCAAAATCCATTGTCCTCGCACGGGGGACATTGATGGAGTGAAATGAACAAGGATACCCAAAACTATGACCATGTAGGGCGGCCACCAAGACACCATCCCCGAACCCCCGCTCACCACACACACAGACACACACACACACATGCACACACACACTCGGAGTAGCTGAGACTCCAAGAAGCCTGGAGCTATTCAAGAAGACAGAGATGGGTCTGGTTAACAGAATCTTCAACAATTCCATTGACTCTGCTTTGCAGGCAGCCCCAGGGAATGGGTGATACTGTAGGACGAGCTGAGCTGAAAGAACATTTTTGCAAAGGTATACAGGTGACAAACGTGGAAGACCCCATCCACAAGGCATAAAACCCTGCACAGTCTCCCTGCTGTCACCCTAACCACCCACATCCAGGGACAGCCACAGGGCATTAGCAGGAGAGATGGGGGAGCCACTCGCATTGCATTTATTCTTCCACTTGGGGAGTGATTGGTCCTTGGTCCTTGGAGGGCTCATCTGAGCCCTTATCTCCACCCGGTAGGCTTTGGCTTCTTTTTTCTGTTTGTCTTTTTTTTTTTTTTTTTTTTTTTTGAGACAGAGTTTTGCTCTTGTTGCCCAGGCTGGAGTGCAGTGGCACAATCTTGGCTCACTGCAATCTCTGCCTCCCGGGTTTAAGTGATTCTCTTGCCTCATCCTCCCGAGCAGCTGAGATTACAGGCGCCCACCACCACACCCAGCTAATTTTTGTATTTTTAGTAGAGATGGGGTTTCACTATGTTGGCCAGGCTAATCTCAAACTCCTGACCTCAGGTGATCCATCCGCCTCAGCCTCCCAAAGTGCTGGGATTACAGATGTAAGCCACGTGCCCAGGAGGGCTTTGGCATTTTGTGCTCTGAAAATGCTCTAGTCAGCTTGTAATTTTCCTCCAAAGTCAGGTACCAGGAGTGTTGCCAGGATGCTCCCCCAAATCCAGCATCAAACATCACAATGGCGTAAACATTGCACCTTGATTAGGGAAAGTGCACATTAGCTACTGTAACACCCAAGGGAGTGTAGTTTTCACAGTGCCCTGTCTAATAGATGTAGAAACACACTGCTGTTAAGAGGGCTGTGAATGGGGCTGAGTCTGAAAGGAAAAAGTCCAAGCAAGGTAAGTGGATTTTATTTCAAACCTGCGTCCCGCCAGAGGGAAAGGCCAGGACAGCTGCTCTAATTTCAATAGGCTATTCCACTTTAGTACCTCTCCCGCCTCATCCAAGTGAGCACGGAGGCAGGAAAGTGTGGCTACAGAAAAGCGAGTCCCAGGCCAGGTGTCGTGGCTCATGTCCATAATCCCAGCACTTCGGGAGGCCAAGGTGGCTGGATCACCTGAGGTCAGGAGTTCGAGACCTAATTTTTACATTTTTTTTTTTTTTTTTTTGTAGAAACAAGGTCTTCTTAAGTTGCCCAGGCTGGTCTTGAACTCCTCACCCCTGAGCTAATTTTTAAGTTGTCATTGTTGCTCCTTCTCCCCCTCCTCCTTCTTTTTCTTCCTCTTATAATTTGGTTTACCACCTTGACTTAAAAAAAAAAAAAAAACTGTAAATGGGATATTTTTCCTATAATTTTTTATGGATTTTAGTAAAATTATTCCAAGGTTACAGCAACCTGCAGTTACTTAGAGAAGACAGTAAATCAGCATATGTGACTGTGTCTTACATGAAAGTATGGAATCCCAAGAGCCTACTATGCCTTCAAGAGCTGTGACTTTTGTGTCCCTGTGATCAGGCTCTCCCTGAGTGGGTTGCAGTCTACCTGGGGCTTAGAGATGCCCCCTCATTGGTCAATTTCTGGTCTTGCCAGGTTCCTGCCTACACTGTGGCCCTGAACCTGTCCTCCCATCGGTGTATCTACCACTTGGAAAGGAGAACAATGACTTTGTGCTGACAATAGTTATTTCGGCCACCAATCGTGCAGGGGACACACAGCAGACCCAGGCTGTGGCTAAGGTGGGTGGTGGCAGTGGCCACTGTTTCTTTACTGAGAAAAATTCTCCACCCTTATGAACCTCACCAAAAGGATGGCTGGATGGAAGATAGCCAGGGGCATAGCCAGATGAGTCACTGATTCATCCATTCCTTCCACAAATGTTTACAGAGCATCTACCATGGACCACGTCCTGGGGATTACAACAGGCATGGTCTCTATGTTTGTAGATCTTATGATTTGGTGGCCAGAATTGGGGGAGGGTCCTGGGAGCTGGTGGGTGAGGGGGGTTGGAGAATGACTCTGGCATGAGTTAGGCCAGCACCTTCAAAGGGCTCAGAGGAAGTAGGACCAAAATTAGCCAACAAGGACTCAAGGAAGGGCCTAGATAAGATCCCAAGATGTCAAGCATCAGAGGCCGGGTGGAGGTGGAAGAGGTTGAGACCAAGAGGGGAGGGTAGCCAGTGGTAGAGCAATGACTTGCGCCAGCCTGGAGCTGACCAAGGCTTGGTTTGGGTGGCTGTCAGCTGTCTTGTGCGAGCAGGTCTGCGTGCCCTCTAGCCTCAGGAAGTGCCCAAGAACTCCAAGGTGAGGCCAAAGGCGTCCAAGCCTGCTCTGGCCCCATGTGACTTCAGAGGCCAGGTTCTTCCTAGCAGGTTCTGAGCACATTTCTGATTTCCCAACAGGTAGCACTCGGAGACACATGGGTTGAGGATGTAGCATTCCAGGCTGCAGTGTCAGAGAAAATCTCCACATCTCTGCAAGGCGAGGGTGGCCCCAAGCAGCTCCTCCAGCTGGCCAAGGCCGTGTCCTCCGTGCTGAACCAAGAGCACAAAAGCCAGGGCTCAGGACAGCCACTGAGCATGGACGTCAGACAGAAGGTGCCCGTGGGAAGAGGGGAGGCTCCTTTCATTCCCTTCCTCTGGGGCCCCAGGGTCTGCGTGTGGCCATTTGGGCTGTGCATCAAGATTCATGGATTGGGGAGAAGCCTGTGGTGTCTCCCAAGCGGCTGACACCACCTCCCTCTCTGGTCTTTTGGGTGAGTGACATAAAGCGAAGAAAGTGCCTTCTTCCTTGGTAACCTGCTTTCTCGGCTGGCCCTCATGGAGGCACAGGCCTCTGGGATGGGGGGAGTTTAGAACCCATCACCCTCTCCCCTTCATGTTTCAGATGACAAGGCAGAGCCCCAGAGGAGAAAGGGGACTGCCCTCGGTCCCATGGGTAGTGGTTTGAGGTTGGATCTCAGATGGTGTCCCAGCTTTGTCACTTACCATTTGCATTGTCACAGGCCAGGGACAGTTTCAGTTTATAAGCCTCAGTTTCCCCATATGGAAAAGAGGAATAAGAATACTAGTCTCCTCATACAATTGTGGTAGGAGTTAAATAAGAATTACAATCACCGCAACTAAAATACTAGATAAGATCGCCAACGTTCAACCAGTTTTAATCCACAAAAACGACTGGTCCATGTTACAACCTAGTATGATTAACTATTGCAGAACATACGATTGTGTCCACTCCCAGCACGTGCCACATGAGTTTGCATGTGTGTGTGCATGCAAACACACACACACACACACACACACCCCTGTGGGCACGGAGAAGAGAAGAAAGACTTCTTTTGGCCCCCTGAAATGTTTACAGGAAAGTACTGAGTGTGGTGCTGGAGGCCCAGTAGGTACTTAACACAGGAAGCAGGATTGTCATTGTGATCGCTTACACAGAGAAACTAACATGTATCAAGCACCTGCTATGAGCTGCCAGGCCCTGAATGAGGGCTTCATGGATCTGTAATCCCCACTACAACCTTGGGAGGTAAATGGTGAGGCCTCCATCTATGTTACAGCTGAGGAAACAGAGGGTAGGAGAATCAGAGCTGCCTCCCTGGGTCCGTATGTCTGGTAAGTGGTGAAGCCGGGGTTCAAACCCAGGTTAAAGGATCCCCCTCCACCTCCAGCCCTCTTACCCCAGACCTTTGTTCCACATTCCCTACCCCATCCCCTCTGCCACATACATACACGTTAACTCTCACACATACTCACATACACACACTTTCACACACACTTTTATGCACACACACACACATACATGCACTCACATATGCTCGCACACACACACACATCCACACACTCTCACCCACACACATGCTCACACACTCATACACACATACATGCACTCACTCATATTGACACAGGCTCACACTCACAAACTCATACACACACTGACAGAGGCTCACACACGGTCACACTCACATACACATACACATGCACACACAAACTCACACACATGCTCACACACATACACTGACACACTCTCACACATTCAGACACACACATACTTACACCTACACACATTTATGCTCTCACACACATACACACACTCACACACTTTCACACACACACAGCTCTCATTCCTGGTCGCGTTCACTCTGAGAAGTACCAATGGCAAACTTCCCCTGGACATCCTGTGGTCCCCAAGCACACAGACCACACAGCCTAACCCACGGTCTCTCCATGCAATGCCCAGGGCCTGGCACAAGACAGATGTCAAACTCTCACTGGGCAGCTGAGAAGATGTTAACAAGGGCTCTGTTGAGAGAGGTGTGCGCAGGGCTTAGGGAACAAACTAGACAGCATGGAGGACCCCAGGGGTCCAGCCTACCATGAGCAGGATCCACTGGGCCAAAATTAAGGCGTCGGCAGAGCTGCAAACCTGGAGGCTCCAGGGTAGAAGGCATTCCTTGCCTTTTCCGGGTTCTAGAGGCCACCTGCACTTCTTGACTCCTACCTTCAAAGCCAGCCACGCAGCATCTCCAAAGCCCTCTCCTTTCCCTCTCTCTCTCCCCACCCTTCCCTCATCCTCTTTCCCTCTCTTTCTCTTCCCGCTACCCCTACCTCCATCACCCATCTCCTTTTCTGTTTAATACTCCTGCCTCCCTCTTAGAAGGATCGTGTGATGACGTTGGTCCCACCTGTTTATCTGGGATAATCTCTCCATCTCAGAATCCTTAACTTAATTGCATCTCCAAAATGACCTAGCCAAAGTGCCTTTTGCCACATGCAGTAACATATTCACAGGTTTCAGGGATGTGAATGTGGGCATCTTGAGGGGGCTGTTATCTGCCTAATCACACATCATACAAGGCAGACAGAGGTCTGCAGGGCTTTAGAACCCCCCAGTGAGGCCAGGTGTGGTGATTTACGCCTGTAATCCCTGCCCTTTGGGAGGCTGAGGCAGGCGGATCACTTGAGGTCAGAAGTTCAAGACCAGCCTGGCCAACATGGCAAAATCCTGTCTCTACTAAAAACACAAAAAATTAGCTGGGCGTGGTGGTGTGAACCTGTAATCTCAACTACTCAGGAGGCTGAGGTCCGAGAATTGCTTGAACCCAGGAGGCGGAAGTTGCAGTGAGTCAAGATCATGCCACTGTACTCCAGCCTGGGTGACAGAGCGAGACTCTAACTCAAAAAAAAAAAAAAAAGAAGAAGAAGAAAAGAAAAGAAAAAGACCCCCCTGATAAGTCTGGTCACTCCTGAGCCTGCATCTTCCTGACACTACTTCATGGGGCCATGGAATTACATTTCCTCTCCCTGCCTTTCTCCCCCATGCCAAGGTCAGGGAGCATGTGCTGGGGTCGCTGTCTGCAGTCAACGCCAACTTGGAGGACATGCAGAGGGTGCAGGAGCTGGCCGAGGTGCTGAGAGAGGTGACCCGCCGGAGTAGGGAACTCACACCCTCGGCCCAGGTGAGTAGCTTCCATCTACCGAGGCTACCGTGGGACACGCTCCTCCACAGCAGGTGGGTGATCAGCATAGGTTGAAGGGGTCCCTTGGTCACAGGGCTCTCCTGGGGCTGCCAAGACCTCTGCCATCTGCTTTCCAGGGGTCTTGTATGGCAGAAGGTGCCCCTCCTGCAGCCCATGTATCTCACGCTGGGTGAGAGGGCCTGTTTGCCCAGACTCTCACTCCCCCATCTGCTGGTGACCAACTTGAGGGAGTAACTGAATCTCATTAATATTTGGGTGGCCAAGTGTGAGTCCAGACACTGCTACTGACTGCTCATGTTCTCAACTTCAGTGCATGCCAGCCTGACATCTGGCTGCCAGCTCCTGGCCTTCCTTACCCTTCTGGGGGTCTTCTCTGACCCTCAGAGCCTAGTCTACCTGCCCATATGGCTGCAAATTCATGCAGTGTTCAGCGACTAATGGAGCGGGTGTATAAATACCCCACCTCCCTCACTCCTCTTGATGGATAATCCCAAGCAGGAGTGAATCCCAGGTAATGGGCTTGATCACACTCCTGTACTGGCTTCCACCCTTCCCTGTCTCATACCCCCTACTCCCCACAAGTGTTTCTTGGGATTATCTCCAAATGAATGACTTGCTCTCAAATCCTTGCTCCGAGATCTGTTTCTTGGAGAACTCAAATTAAAACACCATGTTCCGGCCGGGCACGGTGGCTCAAGCCTGTAATCCCAGCACTTTGGGAGGCCGAGACGGGCGGATCACGAGGTCAGGAGATCGAGACCATCCTGGCTAACACGGTGAAACCCCGTCTCTACTAAAAAAATACAAAAAATTAGCCGGGCGAGATGGCGGGCGCCTGTAGTCCCAGCTACTCGGGAGGCTGAGGCGAGAGAATGGCGTAAACCCGGGAGGCGGAGCTTGCAGTGAGCTGAGATCCGGCCACTGCACTCCAGCCTGGGTGACAGAGCTAGACTCCATCTCAAAAACAAAAACAAAAACAAAAACAAAACACCATGTTCCCAGGGTTCTGACAGCCAAGGGTTAACCCACCCAAGGGTTAAAAAAGAAACCATAGGCCAGGTGTGGTGGCTGATGCCTGTAATCCCAGCATTTTGGGAGGTAGAGGCAGGAGGATTGCTTGAGGCCAGGAGTTTGAGACCAGCCTGAGCAACATAGTGAGACCTCATCCCTTCAAAAACAAAACAAAGGCCGGGCACAGTGGCTCATGCCTGTAATCCCAGCACTTTGGGAGGCCGAGGCAGGTGGATTGCCTGAGTTCAGGAGTTTGAGACCAGCCTGGCCAACATGGTGAAACCCCATTTTTCAACATGGTGAAAAATTAGCTGGGCGTGGTGGTGTGCGCCTATAGTCCCAGCTACTCGGGAGGCTGAGGCAGGAGAATCGCTTCAACCTGGGAGGTGGAGGTTGCAGTGAGCTGAGATTGTGCCACTGCACTCCAGCCTGGGTAATAGAGAGAGACTCAGTCTCAAAAAGCAAACCAACAAACAAAAACAAAGCAAAACAAAATTGGTTGGGCATCATGGTGCACACCTGTAGTCCTAGCTACTCGGGAGGTTGAGGTGGGAGGATCAACTGAACCCAGAAGGTCAAGGCTGCAGTGAGCTGTGACTGTGCCACTGCACTCCAGCATGGGTGACAAAGCAAAACTCTATGAAAAAAATAACAAAAGAAGCCCTAAAAACAGGGAAAGTGGGCCAGCACAGTGGCTCATGCCTGTAATCCCAGCACTTTGGGAGCCTGAGGCAGTAGGATCACTTGATCCCTAGAGTTCAAGCCCAGTCTGTGCAACATAGGGAAACTACATCTCTACCAAAAAAAAAAAAAAAAAAAAAAGCCTAAATACTGGCATATACCTATAGTCCCAGCTACTCAGGAGGCTGAGGCATAAGGATCACTTGAGCCCAGGAGTTCGAGGTTACAGTGAGCCATGCTTGCACTACTGCACTCCAGCCTGGGCAACAGAGTAAGACTCTGCCTCAAAAACAAACAAAAAAAAAAAAAACAGAAGAGGAGAGAACTGTCCTGGCTTTGACCCATCCACTCTGGTAGGAGGTTGTGCCCCTAAAATCTTCCAGCCTGAAGCCAACAAGGCTGGTCTTGATTCTGGGGCTTATTCATGATATGACACTTTCCATTTATACATCCATTTGCTAATCCATCTATTTACATGCATATACACTGTATACACATGTACCTGCACACATCCTCCACTCTATCCTTCTATCCATTCAAGCATGCATTAATTTCATCATTCATTTAACAAATGCTTCCTGAATGTCAAGTATGTGCCAGGTAATGTGTAACTCGTTGAGAATTCAGCAGCAAATCATGTAGACATGGCATCTGCCATTATGGTCCTTTCAGACTACTGAGACAGCCAGACATTAGACAAATAATTTCACAAATACATATAAAATTACAAAATTTGAATATGTACTGCATCCACCCACCCACCCACCCACACAACCATCCACCTATTCATTAATCTACCATTCACCCATCTATTTATCCATCATTCATCCATCCTTCATCTATTTATCTTCCACCCATTCATCCATCCACCTACCATCCATCCATCTATCCACCCACTCACTTATCCATCCTCCATTCTCCATCCATCCATCCATCCACCCACCATTCATCCATCCACCCACCATCCACCCATCCATCCATCTACCATCCATTCACCCACCCATCCACCCGTCCATTCATCACCCATTCATCCTGCATCCACCCATTCATTCATCCTCCATCCATCCATTTTCCACCCATCCACCTATCATCCATACATCCATTTATCCAACTGCCTATCCATCCTTCATTTATCCATCCATCCATCCATCCCCTAGTCATTGAATGTTTCTGAAGACCTACTATGTGCTGGGCACTGTGCAGGGCACTCTGGGAAGGATTCAGAGGCAGACCAGGCTACTCTCCTGAAGGATCTTAGAGGACGGTAAGGTGGGAGGACCTGGTCTCAAACCAGAGATACAGGGAGCTTGTGTGCCAGGTCTAGCCCAGCTCTTTCCTGGCTTGTTCCCCTCCTTGCTTCCCTTGTCCCTTGAATGACACAAGAATGGTCTATCTTAAGCGGGGGCTCATACTGCTTTTCCTTATTTGGGTGAACCCAGTGGGAGGCCAGCTGGGCTCTACAGCATGCCAGTGAGGCCCTGTTGAGAGTGAGTGCCAAGGCCCGCCCCGAGGACCAGAGGCGCCAGGCAGCCACCAGGGACCTGTTTCAGGCTGTGGGCAGTGTGCTGGAAGCTTCCCTGAGCAACACACCAGAAGAACTTGCGGAGGCCAGCGGCAGCCAGGTGGGTGTCCAGGCCAGATGCAGACCTCACACACATTGAATGCTTTAGCTCACATCAGCTTTTCTAGGTGGAGCTTTCCCCCCCATCTTGTAGATGAGGAAACTGAGGCACAGAGATTACGGTGTTGCCCTGAGATCTGTAAGAAAATTTCCAGAGAGCAGGGCTTCCGGGAGGCAGTGTGGAGTGGTGGGCAAATCACAGGCTCTGGAATGAGACAGCCTGAGTTTGAGTCCTGCCTCTGTCACTTAGGAGGCTCGTGACCTGAGCAAGATACAGAGTTTACCTAAGCCTCTTTTCCTCATGTGTAAATCAAGGCACTCTGCTTCATCCCAAATAAGCTGCCAAATGGAGAGATCATATGGTCCCCCTAGCAGGTCTGGGTAAACCCCTGGCTCATTTTGCCAAGAACACAGAAGAGAGGCAGCTGCCCAGAGTAAGAATAGGTTGTAGCACTGTCTCACATGGCCCCAGCATCCTGGTGGGGACATAGCCTCCTAGATGGCATAATGACAGAGCCACAAAACCCATTTCTTGCTGTTGCACAGTTCTTTGTCACATGGGGCCATCACCTCTATTCAGGAAGAAGTGAAAGACACACAACACACAAAGATGCTTGGATGCACACACACACATACTCAGACACACTCAATCTCCACAAACACACACACAAAAACACAGGGCCACGCTCACACTCACGTGCAAGCTCACACACACACTGAGAGGCCTCACACTCTCACATGGCCTCAAGCATGCACTTTTGCACACAGGTGCACATTTACACACACACATCTTCACACGGGCCATGCAGTCACATGCACTCACATACTCACAGACCGTCACATATGGTTGCACACTGCATAATCATGCAGTCACCTATGCACACTCAAACACTGGATGCACATACACGCTCAGGACCACGCTCACATTCACGCACACATACACATGCTCAAACACTGCCATTCACATGCAGTGACATCACCCTCACACTGTGTGTTCACATGCGTGCACACACACACACACACACACGATATGTGCCCCAATAGGAATTCTGTGCAAACATCCAGCCCTTCCTGGGTCCCCGCACCAGCCGTGGTGTCAGGATGCATCTCATCTGGGAGTTGGGATGGGTGGGGAGCAGATTCGAAGCCCAGGAGACCTGGTGAAATGGCCTCGCTCTCAGCTGTCCATTTCCCCTGGAACAAGCCATAGGGTGCTGGCAGATGTCAGCAGCCCAGACAGCCACGTTGCCTGATGGCTCAGCACACAGGCCCTGTAGCCATATGCTTCGCCGTGAGTCCCGGCTCTTCCCCTTATCAGTGTGTGACCTCCCACAGTCTCCTGTCCTCTCTATGCCTCCATCCTCCTTCTGTCCAATGGAGCTAGTGAAGCCCCCGCCACACCAAGTTACTGTGAGGATGGAATGGGCTCACAGAAGCCTGTCTAGAAACTGTATGAGTGCTGCTTTTGGGCCACCTCCGAGGCAGTCTTTCTCCCTCCTCTCTGTCCTCTCCCAATCCCTCCTGAAGGTCCCACATTGGCCTGGTGACAGTAACCAAAGATGGCGATATAGCATAGCCATCTCGTAGCATAGCAATATCCATAACCATAGTCCATAGCAATATCCTCCTGCCTTCTTTTCCAGAGTGCCATAGTGCCGCGGCTGCTTGGAGTCGTGGAGCATGTGCAGACCGCCCTCCTGCTGGGAAAACTGCCGGGGGGCCTTCCAGCCGTGCTGGCCACCCCCTCCATCTCTCTGTACACAAACAGGTACAAACCAGCTACACCATGGGTCCCCAAGAAAGCTCATCCCCTAACCTGGCTCATTCCACACCCGCACTGCAAAACCTTGTGCTAGGCAGAGCTCAGGAGACCAGACTTGGAGCTGGAGAAATGATGGGACCTAGAGCTGGGAAGGGCTTTCCACCGACAGAGGGTCCCCTTGTCACCATGTTGAGTGTTTGCACAGCACAGGAAGGGAAGTATGGAGTTGCCTCCATGCCTGGGGCCAAGCCGGTGTTAGATCCACCTGAAGGAGTCCTGAGAGATGGTCACATGGCAGCTGTGCAGGCAAGGGGACTGAAGGAACAGGACCAGCCTTCTGTTAACCATGCCCTGCCTGTGTCTGGCCAGCCGCTGCTCCTTGGGCCTGTAGGAATTCAAGATCCACTTACCTTGGGCTCGTACACACACACACACACACACACACACAGACACACACACAGACACACACACACACACACAGGGCTCATCAAGCACTGACGCCATACCTGGGATGCTCCACACCATCCATTCCTCCACCTGACACGCAGGAGCTGGACAATGCTGCTGGCAACACTGGGACCCCGTGCCCCAAGCCTCGGTTCCTCCTGCCAGGGTTTCCCTCTTAGATCTCAGAGACGGTTTCCCAAAGCAGTATCCTGATTAGAGGAATGATCTGAAATGGGGTCCCCAACATGATCAGAAAGGGGCAAAGTCAAAGACCAGAAAAGTTGGGGCTGGGTCAAGACATGGCCTCAGAGGTCAAGGTAGGAAGGGAAGATAACCCTGGAGAAAAATCTGCGTCCAAGCCCATTTATTCATTCAATGAAAATATTGATGGACTACCAGGCGCTGCTGTAGACATCGGAGGTATAGCTTATGCCAGGCGCTGCTGTAGACATCGGAGGTATAGCAGTAAACAAGCCTGGCAAAGCCCCACCCTCATGGAGGCTCCAGTCTACTCCAGTCTAGCTGCCTCTTGTGCTGCTTCTGCTGAAACAAACATGGTGAACCACCTATAGGGATCAAAACACACCCCCACTCTGATGGTGAAGCTGGGCTCCCAGTAGTGCAGGAGGTGTGGGGTCTTCCTCGACACTGACTTTCTCCTCCCTCTCCTGCCACCTCTGTTCTCACCTTGTGGCCAGAATACAACCCTGGAGTTGGCAAGGCTCCTCCCTGCGCACGGATGCTGCAGACTCTGCAACCTTCATGCTGCCCACTGCCTCCTGGCTCGGCTCTCTGGAGGACGGCCAGGAGCCTGTGGATATAAAGGTAAAGACAGTAGTAGCGTCCTTGGGGACAGCCTTTACAGTGTGCAGAGCACTTTCACGGGCATCTGCTCGTTTGTGTTGAGTATGATGGTGCCCACTGTGCCAGTGAGCTTCAATCATTTTCGCAAAACCACAAGTAAGTGGCTCTGCCGGGCTTCAGACCCAGACCTCTGGGCTCCCAGATTCACCCTCTTTCCATTGTGCTGCAAAATTTCTCCAACAGCCTTGATTCAGGTAGTCACTGGAAATAAAGCTCTTCCAGCTTAGTGCCATAACTTGGAAATGGCCAACCCAGGCTCTTTTCCATCCACAAATTAAAGCACATCTGACTGTGTACTCCCTGAGCCCTAATGAAAGCAAATGTCTTTCTCTTAAAGACTTACTGGCTTTTGGTGAAGAAAGACGGGGAAGGGGAGACTGAGGAGGGCGGATCACCTGAAGTCAGGAGTTCGAGACCAGCCTGGTCAACATGATGAAACCCCATCTCTACTAAAAATACAAAATTAGCCGGGTGTGGTGGTGCACACCAGTAATCCCAGCTAGTCAGGAGGCTGAGGCAGGGGAATTGCTTGAACCCGGAAGGCGGAGGTTGCAGTGAGCAGAGATTGTGCCATTACACTCCAGCCGGGGTGACAGAGCGAGACTCTGTGTAAAAAAAAAAAAAAAAAAAAAAAAAAGACTTGGACGGTTTTACAGTCCAGTCATTGCTCAGCCAAAGCAAGTCTGATCTGGGTCCTCTAGGGCAGGCTCTCTGCGGCCTCAGCCCTGACGCTGGAAACATGCCAGGGGAAGCAGCGGCAGCGGAAGGTAGGCCCCACCTGCCCCACACGCCAGGGCTACTGCTCCTTGAGTCTGAGGACCTTGCCTTTCACCCTCCAGCTTCTCAGGGGCCTTGGCCAACACTCCTTGCTCTCGGTTTCAGATGATGAGTTTCCCAAAGAGCCCCTTTCCAGCCCGAAGCCGCTTCGATGTCAGCGGGACTGTCGGTGGCCTCCGTGTGACCAGCCCTACTGGTCAGCTCATACCTATGAAGAATCTGTCGGAGAATATCGAGGTAGAAGTTTGGGGTGTCGTCAGAAGTCAGGTGGGCCCAGGCTGGAGTTCAGTGGCGTGATCTCAGCTCACCGCAACCTCTGCTTCCGGGGCATAAATGATCCTCCCAACTTAGCCTCCCAAGTAGCTGGGACAACAGGTGCAAGCCACCACACCCAGCTGATTTTTTTTTTTTTAAGTTTTGGGTAGTGCAACTTCTCACTATATTGCCCAGGCTGGTCTTCAACTCTTGGGCTTGGGCTCAAGCAATCCTCCCTCCTTGGCTTCCCAAAGTGCCAGGATTACAGGCGTGAGCCACTGTGCCTGGCCATACTTCTGTCTTCTTCTTCCTTTTTTTCTTTTTTTTTTTTGAGATGGAGTTTTGCTCTCGTTGCCCAGATTAGAGTGCAATGGCGAGATCTCAGCTCACTGCAACCTCCGCCTCCTGGGTTCAAGTGATTCTCCTGCCTCAGCCTCCCGAGTAGCTGGATTACAGGCACCTGCAACGACTCCAGGCTAATTTTTTGTATTTTTAGTAGGGACGGGGCTTCACCATGTTGGTCAGGCTGGTCTAGAACTCCTGACCTCAGGTGATCCACCTGCCTCGGCCTTCCAGAGTGTTGGGATTACAGGTGTGAGCCACCATGCCCGGCCTCTGTCTTCTTTTTCAACTTGGTTGAAATTGAAAGTTGGCCAATTATTTTTTTAAAAAATGGTTAAAGAAGAGAATCATTCAAAATGATCCTTACCAGCCAGTCACGGTAGTTCACACCTGTAATCCCAGCACTTTGAGAGGTCAAGGTGGGAGAATCACTAGAGGCCAGGAGTTCAAGACCAGCCTCAGCAACAATGTGAGATACCATCTGTACAAAAAATACAAAAATTAGTCAGGTGTGGTGGCATGCACCTGTGGTCCCAGCTACTCAGGAGGATGAGGCAGAAGGATTGCTTACACCCAGGAGGTCGAGGCTGCAGTGAACCAAGATTGGTTTAAAAAATAACAGCAACAGGCTGGGCGCACTGGTGCATGCCTGTAATCCCAGCACTTTGGGAGGCTGAGGCGGGTGGATCACGAGGTCAGGAGAGCAAGACTGTCCTGACCAATGTGGTGAAACACCATCTCTACTTAAAAAAAAATACAAAAATTAGCTGAGTGTGGTGGCGTGTGCCTGTAGTCCCAGCTACTCGGGAGGCTGAGGCAGGAGAATGGCTTGAACCCAGGAGGCAGAGATTGCAGTGAGCCAAGATCATGCCACTGCACTCCAGCCTGCCAACCTGGTGACAGAACAAGACTCCATCTCAAAAAACAAAACAAAACAAAACAAAAACAAAAAACAACCAACAACAAACAAAACAAAACAAAAGCAAACAAAGAAAGGTCCTTACCCTCGCTTAATCGTTGTACTTAACTTAAAACTATAAATGCATGTTCATTCACCAATACTTGGATAACCAGAGTTTTCCTGGTTATGTATACCTGTTGTTTGGAATTTTAGTTATCTTCATTCCAGAAACCACTCCCATTACATAGCCTCTAAAATGTCCAGTTAGGCTGGGCGTGAGGGCTCACACCTGCAATGCCAACAGTTTGGGAAGCCAAGGCGAGTAGATCACCTGAGATCAGGAGTTTGAGACCAGCCTGGCCAACAGTAAAACAGTTAGCAGAGCACTTTCACATGCATTAGCTCATTTCTGTTTAGTAAAACTCCGTCTCTACTAAAAATACAAAAAGCTGGGCATGCTGGCGGGTGCCTATAGTCCCAGTTACTCAGGAGACTGAGGCTGGAGAATCGCTTGAACTTGGGAGGCAGAGGTTGCAGTGAGCCAAGATTACACCACTGCACTCCAGCCTCGGCAACAGAGCAAGACTTCATCTCAAAAAAAAAAATAATAATAATAATAATAATAAAATAAAATGTCCAGTTAGATTTTCTTTAAAGTCAAACAAAAACATAAACACACCGTGGTGCAATGTAAGTTCATGTTTTTCAAAATTTTAATGATTTTATTCTAGTCTTCTACAATTTTCTCATCAATGCCTAATTCAATAACAATTTTTAATGATGTCTACGTTATCATCCCTGGAACCTGTGGATATGTCACCTTAAAGGCAAAAGGAAGGTCAGGTGTGTAGCTCACACCTGTAATCCCAGGGCTTTGGGAGGCTAAAGTGGGAGGATCACTTGAGCCCAGGAGTTCAAGGTTATAGTGAGCTGTGGTCATGCCATTGCCCTCCAGCCTGGGCAACAGAGCCAGGCCCTGTCTAAAAACAAAAACAAAACAAAACTGCAAAAGGGATTTTGCAGATGTGCTTGAGTCTTGCCCATCCTCAGATGGGAAGATTATCCTGGGTTATCCGGTGGGTTCTGTGTCATCCCAAGGGTCCGTATAAAAGGGAGGCAGAAAGGGAGGTGACTCCAGAAGACAAAAAAGTGATTTGATGACAGAAGCAAGAGGCTGGAGTGATGTGAAGAAGGGGTTATGAGCTAAGGAATGCAGGCAGCCACCAGAAGCTGTAAAAGGCAGGGAAGCAGGTTCTCCCCTAGCCCTGGGAAACTGATTTTGCACTTCCAGCCTTTAGAACTCTAAGATAACAACTGTGTATTGTCTTAAGCTTCCCACGGTGGTCATTTGTGATAGCAGCCATAGGAAACTAATACAATGAGCAAAGCCCGGCCTGGATTTCGGTTCCCAGGTGCTCAGGCCACACAGCCCTGCACAGCAGCCCTGATGCCCATGGGCTGGCATTGCCTTCCTGGCATCCCTTCAATAGGATTGTTTCTGAGCACAGATCCTGCTGCCCCGGCGTTCACAAGGACACAGCCAACCGACCATGTTGAACCTGACCAGTCCTGAAGCTTTGTGGGTGAACGTGACTTCAGGGGAGGCAACCTTGGGGATCCAGCTGCACTGGAGACCGGACATTGCGCTCACGCTCAGCCTAGGCTATGGCTACCACCCCAACAAGAGCAGCTACGATGCCCAAACTTACCTCGTACCAACGGCAGCTTCAGGTAGGCCTGTGACCATTTCCTGAGCTGCTGCCTGGGGTATGATCAGGTTCACTTGGGAATCAGAAGCCATAGGAAGAAAAGCAAAGAAAAAAAACCACCCCACACATTCAGTGGCTTATTTTTTGTTGGTGTTACTATCTGCCAACATTAGGTGAGCACTTACTATATGCCCCGAGGAAGTTTACAAGCTCATATGGAACTGACCTCATTGCAATCCTCATGACAACCCTTGGGAGGAGGAACTATCGAAATTTACACTTTCAGCAAGGTGTGGTGGCTCACGCCTATAATCCTAGCACTTTGGGAGGCCGAGCCGGACAGATCACTTGAGGTCAGGAGTTCAAGACCAGCCTGGCCAGCATGGCAAAACCCCGTATCTACTGCAAATACAAAAAGTAGCTAGGTGAGGTGGCGTACACCTGTAATCCCGGGTACTTGGGAGGCTGAGGCACAAGAATAGCTTGAACCTAGGAGGCAAAGTTTACAGTGAGCTGAGATCACGCCACTGCACTCCAGCCTGGATGACAAAGCAAGACTCTGTCTGAAAACAAAACAAAACAAAAAACTCTACTTCCAGATAAAAACAAAGAGGTTAAGGAGAAGGAGATCTGAGATCATACAGCCAGTAAGGAGCAGAATCTGTGTTTGAGCCCTTGTCTGTCTGACTCAGCCACGCACCCTGACTGGGGAGTGCCCCTTCTTCTGTGCTCCTGGTCTCAGGAGGAGAGAGTGCTCCTAGGACATCAGGGGTAGGGGAAAACCAGCAGGGTCTGCTTTCCTGCCAAGTGGCCTCAGTCACCCTCTCCCATGATCTTAACACCCATCTCAAGGAGGCTTCAGGCTGACCTGGAACCCCCTTTCCTACAGATGAGCTGCCCACGTGGATCCTGAGCCCACAGGACCTGCGTTTTGGAGAAGGTGTCTACTATTTGACTGTGGTCCCTGAGTCTGACCTGGAGCCAGTCCCCGGCAGGGACCTCACAGTTGGCATCACCACCTTCCTGTCTCAGTGTGTGTTCTGGGATGAGGTCCAGGAGACTTGGGACGACTCAGGGTGCCAGGTAAGGAGAGAGAAGTGAAGGAAGTGAGGCGGCTTGGTGGGCTGTGCCCAGCTCATGTAGGGTCCTCTTTTGCTGCCTCTGGCGCAGCATCTTGTGCCTCTCCATGGGGCCTTTGCTGTTCCTGGTGCCTGGGATACCTGCCTCATCCCTGCTTCAGCCTAAGCATTGCTTCCTGGAGAAAACTCTTCTTAACTCCCTAAGTCTGATTTCCTATTGTGAACCCCAGAGCACACACATCCATAGCATCTAACCCCAGTGCTCTTCATCCATAGCACTTCACAGAGAGGTCATTTCACCTCTACGCATGAGATCATTTAAATGACGTCTGTCTCCCTCCGTCCACTGGGAGCCCCCAGTGCTCCCAGTGCCAGAAACAATGTGCTTTGTTCACCACTGAGAACAAATGGTCATTGACCCAGGCGATGCATGACTCAGGAATCCCTGCTGCCTCTAGGTTGTTAAGGGAGGCCAGGGTGTCATTTCCGAGGGAATGAACTCATAGCTCAGCCCTCAGTTCTGTGCCAGGTGCGGGGCTCCATGCTTTGCTTGCATCGGCTCATCAAATCTGCACAATCATCTGCAAGATAGTTGTGACTCTCATTCTACAGGGGACAAAACAAAAGCTCAGGAAACTCAACTGACTAGTCCCAAATCTTACATCTAGGGCCAGGTGCAGTGGCTCAAGCCTGTAATCCCAGTACTTTGGGGGGCTGAGGCAGGCAGATCACCTGAGGTCAGGAGTTTAAGAGCAGCCTGGCCAACATGGTGAAACCCCATTTCTACTAAAGATACAGAAGTTAGCCAGGTGTGGTGGTGGGCACCGGTAGTCCCAGCTACTCAGGAGGCTGAGGCAGGAGAATCGCTTGAACTCGGGAGGCAGAGGTTGCAGTGAGCCTAGATAATGCCACTGCACTCCAACCCGGGCGACAGAGCAAGACTCTGTCACAAACAAACAAACAAAACATCTTCTTTACCCACCAGATGCCCCTAGGGGGTGATTGCGAGCTCCTAGGGGATTGGGGGTGGCCATGTGGGTGTGAAGCACGGGCACAGATGGCAGCCCCTGCCCTGGTTTACTCCAGTCCTCTTCCTGCCCGGCCATGTTATCTGGCACCACCTGCCCAAGTGTCATCACACCTTCCTGGTGCCGAGATGCCAGCTTAGGACTCAAACCTGTGTCCTTCTCTTTTTCTTCCTGTGGTTCCCCCAGGTTATTTTGCTTTTTGGTATAAGCTGACCAACCGTCCCAGCTTGCCCAGGACTGAAGGAGCTCTTGGGACTCAGGACTTTCCGTTTGAAAAACAGGAAAGGCCCTGGCAAACTGGATGAGTTAGTCACACCAGTGTCCTCTCAGCACCTAGCCTGTTGCTGGACGTAGAATTAGCACCCCACAAGTATCTGTCCTGTGAATGAGCATCAGGTAGACCACAGGGCTGAATGCCAAATTTGTGATCATGGTTGCCTATAGGGGATGAGGGACAAAGGGGATCTCAAATTTACTTGCAATATGTATGTATTTTTTTGAGACAGGGTCTCACTCTGTCTCCCAGGCTGGAGTGCAGTGGTGTGATCTCAGTTCATTGCAACCTTTGCCTCTGGAGTTCAAGCAATTCTTGTGCTTCAGCCTCCCAAGAAGCTCATATTGCAGGTGTGAACCACACTGTGGTGCACACCTGCAATCCCAGCACTTTGGGAGGCGGAGGCAGGCAGATTACTTGAGATCAGGAGATTGAGACCATCCTGACCAACATGGCGAAACCCCATCTCTACTAAAAATACCAAAATTAACCAGGAGTGGTGGTGCATGCCTGCAATCTCAGCTTTTTGGGAGGCTGAGGCATGAGAATTGCTTGAAGCCAGGAGGCAGAGGTTGCAGCAGTGAGCCGAGATTGTGTCACTACACTCCAGCCTGGGCGACAGAGTGAGATACTGTCTCAGAAGAAGACGAAAAAAAAGGCAAAGCAGACTGGCATCATATACACAGTTGTCCACTGAGAATGATGGATACAAAAATATTATAAATAATATTATTTACATATTTTAATTAAACAAAAAAGATTGGTCAGGCGCGGTGGCTCACTCCTGTAATCCCAGCACTTTAGGAGGCTGAGGTGGGCAGATCACGAGATCAGGAGATTGAGACCATCCTGGCTAACATGGTGAAACCCTGTCTCTACTAAAAATACAAAAAAAATTAGCTGGGTGTGGTGGTGCGTGCCTGTAATCCCAGCTACTTGAGAGGCTGAGGCAGTAGAATTGCTTGAACCCGGGAGGCAGAAATTGCAGTGAGCCAGGATCTCTCCACTACACTCCAGCCTGGCGACAGAGTGAGACTCTGTCTCAAAAAAAAAAAAAAAAAAAGATCAAAAGGGGCTTTTGAAGCTGGTCTCTCAGTGGTCTTCCCACCCCGTGCACCCTTCAAAGGGAATACCGTTCTCCCTTGAGCTCGAGCTAGCCGGGGTTGAGCTTCCGGAGTGTCTCCACTGATGGCCCCTTTATGGGTTGCAGGTGGGGCCTCGGACCAGCTCCTACCAGACACACTGCCTCTGCAACCACCTCACCTTCTTCGGAAGCACATTCCTGGTGATGCCCAATGCCATCGACATCCACCAGACTGCTGAGCTCTTTGCCACCTTCGAGGACAACCCTGTGGTCGTGACCACTGTGGGCTGCCTGTGCGTGGTCTACGTGTTGGTGGTGATCTGGGCGAGGAGGAAGGACGCTCAGGATCAGGCCAAGGTGAGGCTGAGAACCGTTGGTGCCGTGTACACCATCCTGGGGAAAACTCCATTGTTTTCAAATAATATTAGGCGTCACGGGAAGAGGGTATTTGTCTACTTAAGATTTTTTCCAGCCGGGCGTGGTGGCTTACACCTGTAATCCCAGCACTTTGGGAGGCCAAGGCAGACGGATTACCTGCGGTCAGGAGTTCAAGACCAGCCTGGCCAACATGGCGAAACCCCATCTCTACTAAAAATACAAAAATTAGTCGGGTGTGGTAGTGGGCACCTGTAGTCCCAGCTACTCAGGAGGCTGAGGCAGGAGAATTGCTTGAAACCGGGAGGTGGAGGTTGCAGTGAGCCGAGATTATGCTACTGCACTCCAGTCTGGACAACAGAACAAGACTTTGTCTCAAAAAAAAAAAAAAAAAAATTTCCAATATATTCAGTATGCCTGACACATACATAGTAGGACTTCAGCCAATATTTATGGCTATCTGAAGAAGAGGTAATGAATGAATGCAAGGTTGCATTGTCACAGAGCTCTGAAAGTCTCTCAGTTCCTACCCCTTCCCGCGAAGCAACATCACTCAGAATTTCATGTGGGTTAAATTTAATAAGATAATAGTTTCAGCATTGATACTACTGTCTTTGATTCACCCGAGGGATTAAGCATTAATACTTGAAGAGCCTCTGCTGTAGGTTGGTTCCTGGGAAGGAGACTCTGAGGCAAAGTTGAGCATGCAGAGTGTGCAGGGTGTGTATTAAGGGGGCTTGGGACCTGCACCTGGGAAGGGAAGGAAGGAGGCTTCATGGGCAGAGAAAGAAGCTGAGCTGTGATGCAGCCCAGTGACAGCGCGGCCCAGCTCCTGGGGAGCACCGGAGCTGTCCCAAGTTGAGTTGAGATACCCAGGTCTTGACCACACCCAGATACTCTGCCAATTGGTCATTGGGTGCTGGCTGCCCCAAGGAGGCACAATCTCAAAAAAGGTAGCTGTTGCATTTTTGACCCCATCAACTGAGGCAATGACCTCCGTGGGAGGGGGATCTGGACAGCGAATCTTGGAGTTGACTATAGCCTCTGGCCAACTCTGGCTAATTTCTTTTTATTTTTATTTTTGCCAAATTCTTAAAATTTTTTTTTTTAATTCTTATGGGTACATAGTAGGCATATGTATATGTATGAGGTGTATGGGACATTTCGATACAGGCATGTAGTGTGTCATAATCACATTGGGGTAATTAGGGTATCCATGTCCTCGAGCATTTATCCTTTGTGTTACAAACAACCCAATTATACTCTTTTAGTTATTTTTAAATGTATAGTTATTATTGACTGCAGTCACCCTGTTGTGCTATCAAATACTAGATCTTATTCATCTTATTCATTCTTTTTTTTTTTTTTTTTTTTTTCCTGAGAGGGAGTCTTGCTCTGTCACCCAGGCTGGAGTTAGGTGGCATGATCTCTGCTCACTGCAACTTCTGCCTCCTGGATTCAAGCAATTTCCTGCCTCAGCCTCCTGAGTAGCTGGGACTACAGGCACCAGCCACCATGTCCAGTTAATTTTTGTGATTTTAGTAGCGACAGGGTTTCACCACATTGGTCAGGCTGGTCTCTAACTCCTAACCTCAAGTGATCCACTTGCCTCGGCCTCCCAAAATGCTGGGATTACAAGCTTAAGCCACTGCACCTGGCCTACATCGTATTCATTCTTTCTAATTTTTGTACCCATTAACCACCTCGTCTTCCCCCTGATTCCAGCCCCCGCTACCTTTCCCAGCCGCTGGTGACCATCATTCTACTCTCTATCTCCATGAGTTCATTTGTTGCTGAACCATCTTAACGTTTCATTTCTTTAAAATTCCCTCAGAAACACCACCTGGTTACAAATGTTATGAGAAATCATACATGTACAGAGTTTGTACGGTTCACCAGCTCAAACATTCAATGTTCTCAGCTTATCAAGGTCATTTCCAATTTAACTACATGGGGGTCATATCTCATAAAGAATGTACTTTGGGGCCAGACGTGGTGGCTTACGCCTGTAATCCCAGCACTTTGGGAGGCTTAGGCAGGCGGATCACTTGAGGTCAGAAGTTTCAGACCAGCCTGGCCAACATGGTGAAACCCGTCTCTAACTAACAATACAAAAATTAGCCAGGCATGGTGGTGCACGCCTGTAGTCCCAGCTACTCTGGAGGCTGAGGCAGGAGAATCACTTGAACCCGGGAGCCAGAGGTTGCAGAGACCAAGATCACGCCACTGTACTCCAGCCTGGGCAACAGAGCGAGATCCTGTCTCAAAACAAAACAGGAGGAAGAAAAGAACGTACTTCACGTTTTTATTTTCGCAGTGTTTTGCACTTGAAACCCTGCTTTTATGAAGAACAGTTCTCACCCGAGGGGATGAATAAATGGCACATGTAATTTTGCTTTGCCCAACTCATGACTGTCACGAATCGTCAGCTCCTTCTTGGCTGGTGGGTGATGCACGAACCCACTGAGCAAGGCCTTCCTAATGCTGCCCTTCTCTTCAGGTGAAGGTCACAGTGCTGGAAGACAATGATCCCTTTGCTCAGTACCACTACCTGGTGACAGTCTACACAGGACACCGACGAGGGGCAGCCACGTCCTCAAAGGTACCTGCCCATGCAAGATCCCCTGATTGATGAGCTCGTCCCACCCAGCCCTGCTATGCCACTGTGGAGTTACCCACTCCTGGTCTCTGGATTTCAGGTGACTGTCACCCTGTATGGCCTGGATGGAGAGAGTGAACCCCACCACCTCTCTGATCCCGACACTCCGGTTTTTGAGCGAGGAGCAGTGGATGCCTTCCTTCTCTCCACCCTGTTCCCCCTGGGGGAACTGCGGAGCCTCCGGCTGTGGCATGACAACTCAGGGGACCGGCCATCCTGGTGTGTGGGGGGCAGACAAACCGTGAGAACCTATGAAGTGCCAGGCCCAGGGCTGGGCACTGGACATTTGCCTCCTTCCTGATCTTCACAAGCCCCTGCAAGACACATAGAATGATCTCTGTTTCACAGACGAGGAAACCCAGGGTCAGAAAAGCCCACTGGTTCATGGTCCACACAACTGGATCAGTAGCTAGGAGGAGGACTGGAAGCTACAGCTAGCCCCACCTTCAGTGCTAGCCCCACCCTCGTCCCTTTTGCAGCATCAACCTGTGACTTGCCCAAGGTCACACAGCTGGCAAGTTTGGAGCAAGGTTCTCCCCATTCTGAGGCCAAAATGACAGACCCAGATGAGTGGTGTCCGGTCTGACCACCCGTTGGTAGCTGGTGGCTTTAGAAAAACAATAGCACTTGAATTCACCTACAGGACTAAGCATTAATATCTTAAGTGCGGCCGCTGTAGGTTGCTCCCGGGAAGCAGGCTTTGAGATGGAGTTGCATACGCAGGGTATTTATTACAGGGCCCTGGGACCAGCACCTGAGAAAGGAGGGAAGGAGGTAGAATGGCAGAAAAATCGAGCTGTGATGCAGCCCAACAACAGTGCGGTCAGCCACTGGGCAGCTCTGGAGCTGTCCCACATTGGGTTGAAATATCCAGGTCTTCGTCTCTGTAGGCACTGCATCACTGGATGCCAGCTGCCCCAGAAGAGCCTGTGACCTTGACAGAGGTGGCTTTTGCATTCTTACAGGGCTGCCCTTCCTGAAATGAGAAAATGCATGTCAAGAGCATCTTAGCATAGCCCCCACTATACAGTAAACGCTCAGTGAAGAATGGCTGTTACTATCATTACGGTTTTTTGGTTTTGTTTTGTTTTGAGTCAGAGTCTCACTCTGTCACCCAGGCTGGTAGTACAGTGGCACAATCTCCACTCACCACAGCCTCTGCTTCCTGGGTTCAAGTGATTCTCCTGCCTCTGCCTCCTGAGTAGCTGGGATTACAGGCATGCACCACCATGTCCAGCTAATTTTTATTTATTTATTTATTGTATTTTTAGTAGAGATGAGGTTTCCCCATGTTGGCCAGGCTGGTTTCGAACTCATGACCTCAAGTGATCCACCCGTCTTGGCCTCCCAGAGTGCTGGGATTACAGACGTGAGTCACTCCCCCCAGCCATCATTGCTGTTCTTGTTGGCTATATAGCAACAGGGAAAACCGCTGCTCGATCTGACATCACAGGATAGGCAAGATAATTTCAATTCTTCCCCATACCTCAAAGACCTAAATCAGGTTAGATGATACCCACAAAGTCCTCAGCCCAAGATAGATGGTGGTTCTTTAGTTAGAAACACAAGAGAGGAGGCTGGGCACGGTGGCTCACGCCTGTAATCCCAGCACTTTGGGAGGCTGAGGTGAGTGGATCACCTGAGGTCAGGAGTTTGACACCAGCATGACCAACATGGAGAAACCCCATCTCTACTAAAAATACAAAATTAGCCGGGTGTGGTGGTGTATAACTGTAATCCCAGCTATCCGGGAGGCTGAGGCAAGAGAATCACTTGAACCTGGGAGGTGGAAGTTATGGTGAGCCGAGATCACTGCATTGCACTCCAGCCTGGGTGACAGAGCCAGATTCTGTCTAAAATTTAAAAAAAGAAAGAAAGAAATGCCAGAGAGGACAATGTTCTGCGTACTCCAGCCTGCACCTGCCTGAATACATACATACACTTTAGACAGTTTGGCTTTACTTGCTCATGTCTGGATGCTGGCCCTGAGCTCGGTGCCATGTGTACAGGTTAATGGTCTCCAAATGCACCCTTTTGCAGCATCTTTGTGGAAACACGGCAGCTTCCCAGAGTTGGCTCTCTACAGTAGCTGAACTCCTCATGCGAGGCCAATTTTGATTAAGGCACCAAGAACAAAGAAAACTATGGTTTCTTTTTTTGAGGAGCTCTTGTTCTTTGGGTTCATGTTTGCAAAGCTGTTACCTTGGTGATGATGTCCAAGGAGGCCTCCTCCCCTGCTCCACCTTATCCTAAAAACCATGGGTCCCTTATCTAGGTATGTGAGCCGGGTGCTGGTCTATGACTTGGCGATGGACCGGAAGTGGTATTTCCTCTGCAACTCCTGGCTGTCCATCGATGTTGGAGACTGTGTCCTCGACAAGGTGTTTCCTGTGGCCACGGAGCAGGACAGAAAACAATTCAGGTACTTTATTTTTCTTTATTTTTATTTTCTTTATGTTTGAGATAAGGTCTCGTTCCGCCACCCAGGCTGGAGTGCAGTGGCACGGTCACAGCTCACTGCAACCTCAACCTCCCTGGATCAAGCGATCCTCTCACCTCAGCCTCTTGAGCACCTGGGACTACAGGCATGCACCACGGTGCCTCGCTTTTTTTTTTTTTTTTTTAAGTAGAGATGAGTCCTTGCTATGTTGCCTAGGCTGGTCTCGGCCTTCTGGGCTCAAGAGATCCCCCCACCTCAGCCTCCTGAGTAGCTGCAACTATAGAAACACCACCGTGCCCAACTGTTTTTGTAGAGATGGGGTTTCACCATATTGCCCAGACTGGTCTCAAACTCCTGGGCTCAAGGGATCCTCCTGTATCAGCCTCCCAAAGTTTTGGGGTTACAGTCGTGAGCCACTGTGCTTGGCTGTGCCTGCGATTTTTTTTTTTTTTTTTTTTTTTTTTTAACAGAGTCTTACTCTGTCACCCAGGCTGGAGTACAGTGGCACAATATTGGCTCACTGTGACCTCTGCCTCCTGAGTTCAAGCAATTCTCCTGCTTCAGCCACTCAAGTAGCTGAGATTACAGGCACATGCCACCATGCCTGGCTAATTTTTGTACTTTTATTAGGGATGGTTTCACCACATTGGCCAGGCTATTCTCAAACTCCTGACCACAAACAACCCTCTCTCCTTGCCCTGCTAAAGTCCTGGGATTACAGATATAAGCCACTGCACTCCGTCATGCCTGGGATTTTTAACCACTGTACTCCCAATGATCTAACTGTAACAGAACTAATAGTATTTTAGCTATATTATTACATTAAAATTATAGCAAAAATAACAATGCTAACACTGAATGAACGCTTTACAAAATTATCACTTTTAATCCTTTCAACAATCCAGTGAGGTAGCTTCTGTTATTACTTGCCCTAATTTATAGACAAGTCATCTAAGGTAGAAAGAACTAAGTAACTTGCCTGAGGTCACACAGCTGGTAAGAGGGCTGTCTGGGATTCTAATCTAGCTTCCAGAGCCTTCCTTGTTAACTCTAAGTGATGCTGCTATGATGCTGTGTTTCTTCTATTAAAAAAAAACCAGGGGGCCAGGCTCAGTGGCACATGCCTGTAATACCAGGACTTTGGGAGGCCGAGGCAGACGGATCATGAGGTCAAGAGATCAAGACCATCCTGGCCAACATAGTAGTAGATACCCTGTCTCTACTAAAAATACAAAAAAATAAATAAATAAATTAGCTGGGTATGGTGGCACACGCCTGCAGTCCCAGATATTCGGGAGGATGAGGCAGGAGAATCGCTTGAACCCCGGAGGCAGAGGTTGCAGTGAGCCAAGACCATGCCACTGCACTCCTGCCTGGTGACAGAGCAAGACTCCATCTAAAAAAAATGTGGCCAGGCGTGGTGGCTCACATCTGTAATCCCAGCACTTTGGGAGGCCAAGGCAGGCAGATCACTTGAGGTCAGGAGTGTGAGACCAGTCTGACCAATATGGAGAAATCCCGTCTCTACTAAAAATAAAAAAAATTAGCCAGGCGTGGTGGTGGGCACCTGTAATCCCAGCTACCTGGGAGGCTGAGGCAGGAGAATCGCTTTAATCTGGGAGGCAGAGGTTGCAGTGAGCCGAGACTGTGCCATTGCACTCCAGCCTGGGTGACAGAGCAAGGTATCATCTCAAAAAAAAAAAAAAAAAAAAAGTGTGAATAATCTTAGAAGCAAATCTCTGCCTCTCTTCCTCCTTCTCATCCCAAGAATGATCCACAGAGACCGGTTTCCCCCATTCCTGTCTCCCTAAATGCCTGTCCGTCTCTCCCTGCCTGCCTGCAGCCACCTGTTTTTCTTGAAGACTTCCGCGGGCTTCCAGGATGGACACATCTGGTATTCCATCTTCAGCCGCTGTGCTCGCAGCAGCTTCACCCGCGTCCAGAGGGTATCCTGCTGCTTCTCCCTGCTGCTGTGCACCATGCTGACCAGCATCATGTTCTGGGGGGTCCCCAAGGACCCGGCTGAGCAAAAGATGGACTTGGGTAATTCCCAGTGTCACGGAGGTCAGGGCTAGTGGCTGGTGGACCTGAGCCTTCACTGCTCCAGCAATGCCACTGCCATTCCAGAGTCCCCAAGACCACCCTCCAGTTCAGCGATCCACTAGCAGGACTCACAGAACCCATTGTCCTTAGAGTTATGGTTTACCGGACAGGCAGTGAAAGGATACAGCTGGGTGCAGTAGCTCTCGCCTATAATCCCAGTACTCTGGGAGGCCAAGGCAGGTGAATCAACTGAGGTCAGGAGTTTGAGACCAGCCTGACCAGCATGGTGAAACCCCGTCTCCACTAAAAATACAAAATTAGCCGGGTGTGGTGGCGCACACCTGTGGTTCCAGCTATTCAGGAGGCTGAGGCAGGAAAATCACTTAAACCTGGGAGGCAGAGATTGCAGTGAGCTGAGATCTCGCCATTGCTCTCCAGCCTGGGCAAAAAAATGCAAAACTCTATCTCAAAAACAAAACAAAACAAACAAACAAAAAAAACCACAGAAAGGATACAGATTAAAACCAGCAAAGGGAAGGGACACATGGAGCAGGGGCCAGGAGAGACCAGGCACAGAGCTTCCAGCATCCTCTCCCAGTGGAGTTGTGGATGGTGCTGACTTCTCCTGACGATGTGTGACAGTGCACATGGAGTACTGCCAACCAGGGGGACTCACTCCAGCCTTGCGGTTCAGATTTTTTTTTTTTTTTTGAGACAGAGTTTTGCTCTTGTCATCCAAGCTGGAATGCCGTGGTACAATCTCGGCTCACTGCAACCTCCGCCTCCCGTGTTCAAGCAATTCTCCTGCCTCAGCCTCCTGAGTAGCTGGGATTACAGGAGCCACCACCATGCCCAGCTAATTTTTATATTTTTAATAGAGACGGGGTTTCACCATGTTGGCCAGGCTGGTCTCAAACTCCTGCCCTCAGTTAATCCACCCACCCCGGCCTCCCAAAGTGCTGGGATTACAGGCATGAGCCTCCATGCCCAGCCACTATTCGGAACTTTTATTGGGGCTCCAACATATAGGCATGACTGACACCCACATGGCTAGCCTTCACCTCCAGCCCCTCTAGAGGTCAAGCTGACACCATATGGTCTAGGCCCCCACCATAAATCTCATCATTAGCACAAACCATCCGGTGTGGCCCAAGACCCCAGGGAAACAAACACATTCTTAGCAGTCAGGACCTTCCAAAGGCTGAGCAGTGACCTCCCTGGCATTGGGCAGGGTTAACCCTTCACTGCACAGCCACCTTCCACAAAGGGCAGACGGTACCGGGCTCTGGGCGGTGGTCTCTCCCTTTGACCCCTTCCTTCCCTTTCCCCAGGTAAAATTGAATTCACCTGGCAGGAGGTGATGATTGGCCTGGAGAGCTCTATCCTCATGTTCCCCATCAACCTCCTGATTGTTCAGATCTTTCGGAACACCCGTCCCCGGGTCACTAAGGAGCAGAACACCGAGAAACGGGACCAGGCGTCCCCCAACCTGACTCCTTCCCAACAGCCCGTGGAGGATGGCCTTCTGACACCTGAGGCAGTGACCAAGGCAGGTCCTCAACCTCAGCTAGTGTGGGGGGTGCTCTAGCCTCAGCGGAAGTCGGGGAGAGCCCTGGGGCTTGAGGCCCAGCAGCCCGGTGTTGCCTGGCAGCATGTGATGCCAAAATTCATCAACTGAAAACACACATACACATGCAACATGCATGCACCCATGCATCTGTACACACATGCACACACAAACACACAGGTGCACATATGCACACATGCACACACAGAGACACACAGACACGTACATACACATGTGCACACACGCATACACACACACTTTTTGAGTATCTGCTATGTGCAAAGAATTATGCCTTCATGGTACACTCCCAGGCTGGAAGCCAGTGGACAAGACTCCCCGCTCTGCATTCATGCATTCAATAAGCTTTCATTGAGCACCTACTGTCTGCCCCGCTTTGGAGTACAGCCTGGAATGAGTTCAAACCCTAGAAGAGGGATTTAAGAGCTGACAAATGGAAGCTCAGGCAGGTCACTCTCATATCTCAGTGGGCAGAGCAGGGCTCCCTACACAGGTTGCCAGGCCCAGGGCGTGTGCTCTTGACTCCTGTGCTGCACCCCTCACCTTGGCTCGTGGCCCCTTTCCCCACCAGGATGTGTCAAGGATTGTCAGCTCCCTCTTCAAAGCCCTCAAGCTGCCATCCCCCTCCTCGGGCTGGGACTCAGTGAACCTGATGGACATCAACAGTCTCCTGGCCTTGGTGGAAGATGTCATTTGTCCACAGAACACATCAGGGCAGGTGTTCCGGGAAGAAGCCAAAATGAGAGAGGACCCCATAACACTCACTTTGGGGTCATCACAAATGAAAGGTAAGCCCTGGACATGTCTGTGCCAAGAGAAGCCGCATTTTAGAGCTGGGTAGAGACACAGCAAAGGGGCCACTAGCCAGTTGTGTGGCCATGGACAGGTGACCTCCGTTCTTGACACCTCGGTGCCTTCTTCTGTAGAGTGCTGGGGTGCAAAGCTGAACTCGATCCGTGCCTGAATGTGTGGGGCAGGACACAAGACCACGGTCGGGGCAGCAAAAACCATTAAAGAACATGGATTGCAGACTGGAAAAGTTATTCTTTTCTCTATTCGTTTTCAATCCTCCTAATTAAGTCAAGGGCTGGGAGCACTGGCTCATGCCTCTAATCCCAGCACTTTAGGAAGCTGAGGCGGGCGGATTGCTTGAGGCCAGGAATTTGAGACCGGCCTTGGCAACATAGCAAGACATGTCTCTACAAAAAGTTTAAAAATTAACCAGGTGTTAGCCAAGCACGGTGGCTCACGCCTGTATTCCCAGCACTTTGGGAGACCAAGGTGGGCAGATCATTTGAGGTCAGGAGTTCGAGACCAGAATGCCCAACATGGTGAAACCTCATCTCTACTAAAAATACAAAAATTAGCTGGGCGTGATGGTGCACGTTTGTAATCCCAGCTACTTGGGAGGTTGAGGCAGAAGAATCACTTGAACCCAGGAGGTAGAGGTTACAGTGAGCCAAGATCACAGCATTGCACTCCAGCCTGGGCAACAGAGCAAGACTCCATCTCAATGGGCACCTGTAGTCCCAGCTATTTAAAAGGCTGAGGTGGGAGGATCCCTTGATCCCAGGAGTTGGAGGTTACAGCGAGCTAGTTTGAGGTTACAAGTGTCACTGCACCCCAGCTTGGGTGACAGAGCAAGACCCTAGCTCTAAAAAAAAGGGAGAAAGTCTCAGTTTGGTGTGACTGTGTCTTTAATGCCTCTCTAACACTCCTTAATCTGTTTGGCAGAGATAACAGATCTCAAATTCAGAGCTTTTGGCAACAATATCCAGCTACAACCCAGTAACACTGTTTTGTTTTCACTAAACAAATGTATGCATAGCATATTATTCCAGTTTCAACTAGTCTCCTTGTTCCCTTCCTGCCTCTTTCCTGTCCATCCTCCCATTTAGAGCAGTGCCATATAATAGAACTTTCTACACTGATGGAAATGTTCTCTGGAACATGGCGGATAGTTGTGCGGGTTTAGAATGCTACCATTTTTAATACACAACGGTGGCCACTATCTAAACCTTGTTTAGAACACAAAAGTGTGGCTTATAGAATAAGCAATTTGAATTCATAATTCTTGGCTCCACCCCTGATAGAGTGACATGCACCTGTAGTCTCAGCTGCTCGAGAGGCTGAGGCAGAGAATCGGTTGAACCTGGGAGGTGTAGGCAACCGTGAGCTGAGATCGCATCACTGCACACCAGCCTGGGTGACAGAGCAAGACTCTATCTCCAAAAAAAAAAAAAAAAAAAAAAAGAATTTGCCCCAGAGAGCTGGGTTTGGGCTGCTTATGGAGGTCATCCCTGCAGGACTTTACTTCCACTAGATGCTTGACCTTGAGTTTGGGGGTTTTGGCATTCACAGCTGGACACACTGGACCTTAAGAACGTGAACTTTGGAGTCGGCCAGAACCTTGGGATCTCCCAGCTGCAGTAGCAGCGGTGCAACTGTAAACAAGTTGCTCAACCCCTCTGAGACTTCATTTCTTCCCTTAGAAAATAGGAGTGTTGGCCGGGTGCGGTGGCTCGTGCCTGTAATCCCAGCACTTTGGGAGGCCGAGGTGAGCGGATCACCTGGGGTCAGGAGTTCAAGACCAGCCTGGTCAACATGACAAAACCCCGTCTCTACTAAAAATACAAAAATTAGCTGGGTGTGGTGGCACATGCTGGTAGTCCCAGCTACTCTGGAGGGTGAGGCAGGAGAATCACTTGAACCTGGGAGGTGGAGGTTACAGTGATCTGAGATTGCACCACTGCACTCCAGCCTGGGCGACAGAGCAAGACTCCTGTCTCAAAAATAAAGGGGGGGAGTGTGGCCGGGCGCGGTGGCTCAAGCCTGTAATCCCAGCACTTTGGGAGGCCGAGATGGGCGGATCACGAGGTCAGGAGATTGAGACCATCCTGGCTAACATGGTGAAACCCCGTCTCTACTAAAAAATACAAAAAACTACCCGGGCGAGATGGCGGGCGCCTGTAGTCCCAGCTACTCGGGAGGCTGAGGCAGGAGAATGGCGTGAACCTGGGAGGCGGAGCTTGTAGTGAGCTAAGATCCGGCCATTGCACTCCAGCCTGGGCAACAGAGCGAGACTCCGTCTCAAAAAAAAA
>NC_045450.1:65844005-65847152 GCF_002776525.5 Piliocolobus tephrosceles | reverse complement strand
AAAAAAAAAAAAAAAAGGGTGGGGGGAGTGTTAAAAATTAGCTGGGCGTGGTGGCACATGCCTGTAATTCTAGCTCCTTGGGAGGCTGAGATGGGAGGATCGCCTGAGCCTGGGAGGCAGAGGTTGCAGTGAGCCAGTGTCGCACCACTGCATTCCAGCCTGGGTAGACAGAGTGAGACCGTGTCTCAAAGTAAAAAAAATAAATAAATAAAATAGGGGTATTGATCCACCTAGCTCATTGGCTTATTGTGAGGGCTGAGTAAGATCATAAGACATGTAAACTGTTTAGATCCCAGCCTGACACAAAGCAGGTATTCAGTAAGTGATGTTATGATTGGCAGTGACGTTGTCTTTCAGAAACATTAGCAGAAGCCTTGCAAAATAAAGTGTTGACTTGGAATCTTCAGCTGAGGCTTCAGTGAGGGAGCCCCAGGTCAGAAGGGTGAGGGAGGAGGCTGTGAGTCAGAGGAAGGTAGGAGTTGACCTCACCATAGCCATTTACCCAACACCCCAACCTAATCTGAGTCAGTACTGGAGATGCATATACCTGACTGTAACCAAAATGCAGTTTTAGCTGCTTGCCACTTGCAGAGTCCAGTTAATCAGAGTGAGATCTGGTATTTAAAAAGTGACTTTTTTAGCTGGGTGTGGTGGTGGGTGCCTGTAATCCCAGTTACTCGAGAGGCCGAGTCAGGAGAATCACTGGAACCTAAGAGGTGGAGGAGGTTGCAGTGAACTGAGATTGTGCCACTGCACTCCAGCATGGGCGACAAGAGCAAAACTCCATCTCAACAACAACAACAACAACAGCAACAACAACAAAAGGCCAGGATTACACTATATTTGGCACTAGACAAAACAGGATTTAAATTCAAGTCTTACCATATGAAAGTATTTGCTTTAAAATGCTCTGGGCCCGGGGGGCGGGGGAGTGGAGGGGTGAGGGCAGGCACTGTGGATCACGCCTGTAATCCCAGCACTTTGGGAGGCAGGGGCGGGCAGATCACCTGAGGTCAGGAATTTAGAACCAACCTGGGAAATGTGGTGAAACCCCATCTCTACTAAAAATACAAAAATTAGCAAGGTGTGGTGGCGGGCGCCTGTAGTCCCAGCTACTCAGGAGGCTGAGGCAAGAGAATTGCGTCTTGAACCCGGGAAGTGGAGGTTGCAGTGAGCTGAGACAACACGACTGCACTCCAGCTGGGCAGACAGAGTGAGACTTCATTGCAAAAAAAAAACAACCCCGGGGAAGAAAAGAGATGAACAAGATTGGCCAAATGTTGGTCATTGTTGTAGCTGGAGTGATGAGTATGGGATTCTCCTCTGTTCTCTTGATGTGTAGGGAAATTTTAAGAATGTCTCTGATAAAAAAATCTAAAAGAGAAACATCAAATCCTAACTGGCTGTGTGACCCTACAACCTTACTCTGTCTCTTTGAACCTCAGATTTCTCAGGGCTTGGCACATAGCAAGTATTTTATACTCAGAAGCTGGTACTATTACTGTTGTGTTTTGTGGCGGGAGGTTTCTTTGTTTTGTTGAGAGACAGGGTCTGGCTTTGTTGTACAGGCTGGAGTGAAGTGGTGCCATCATAGCTCACTTATTTTTACTACCATTTTTAATACACAGCCTCGATCTCCTGGGCTCCAACGATCCTCCTGCCTCAGCCTCCTGAGTAGCCGGGCCCACCTGCACATGCTGCCACACCTAGTGTTGTTTGTCTTGCAGCTGGTTTGCTCTTGACTCAGCACAAGCTGATTACTTTCTCCTTTGTCCTCCAGAGAAAACGCAGTGTACCAAGCCCAAGGTGGCATGGAGTGGCCCCTGGAAGGACAGCGCCTACAGGCAGTGTCTGTACTTTCAGCTGGAACACGTGGAGCAAGGGCTGCGGCTGGTGGGGCCCCGAGGCTTCCCCCAGCACCACAGCCATACCCGGGCCCTCAGGCAGCTACAGACCCTGAAGGGCTGCCTGGGGGTACAGCCGGGCACCTGGGCCCCTGCACATGCCAGGTAATCCACTTCCCTGGGTGCTGAGTGGGTGCCTGCCTGCCCCAGCCTGGGGCCCTCTGGAAAGGGCATTCTGAACAATCTTGGTAGGATGTCCACCCAGACATCCCCAGGCAGAAACAATGCAGGATTCCTGCACACATTCAGGGAGGCCGGGTTTGAACAGGGCTATTTGCTGGAAGGCACTCAGGGCTCTTTGTACCACACTTTACAGTTACAACAGTATTCATACGGGCTATTTCCTATCTGTGCACTTCACTCTTGGACCAGCTCCTCAACTTCTCAGACTTAGTTTCCTCATCTGTAAAATGGGAATGATAATGCCTATCTCTTGATTCAAACTTAAAATGCATTTTTTTTAAGATAACCAGTGAGCTTTGAATACAGACAGGTTACTAGATGACATTTAAAAATTACTGTTAATTTTGTTGTGTGAAAACAGCATCATAATTCAGTAAAAAAAGGATCGTCTGAACTCCAGTCACGGTTTATGGAGACAGTCTTGCTCTGTCACCCAGGCTGGAATGCAATGGCGTGATCTCGGCTCACTATAACCTCTGCCCCCCGGCTTCAAGCGATTCTCCTGCCTCAGCCTCCCTGAGTACCTGGGATTACAGGCGCCCACCACCATGCCCAACTAAAGTTTGTAGTTTTAGTAGAGATGGGGTTTCACCACGTTGGCCAGGCTGGTCTCGAACTCCTGACCTCAAGTGATCCACCTGCCTCAGCCTCCCAAAGTGCTGGGATTACAGGCGTGAGCCACCACGCCTGGCAAAAATGGCCACTTTTGAGATGCATTCTGAAGTGATTAGGAATTATTTTGTATTATGTCTGGAATTTATGTTGAAATTTTCCAGCCAAAAACAAAAACAAAACAGGGCCGGGGGGCAGATGAAATAAGTATGACAAGGGGTGATGGTGGTTGCCAGCTAATGAGCACCTGGATGACACTGTGCTCACTAATTTTTGTATGATGAGAAATTTTTTTTTCTTTCTTTTTTTTTTTTTTTGAGACAGAGTCTTGCTCTTGTCACCCGGGCTGGATTGCAATGGCACGATCTCAGCTCACTGCAACCTCTGCCTCCCGGGTTCAAGCAATTCTCCTGCCTCAGCCTCCCAAGTAGCTGGGATTACAGGTGCC
>NC_045450.1:65705512-65843905 GCF_002776525.5 Piliocolobus tephrosceles | reverse complement strand
GCCCACCACCATGCCCAGCTAATTTTTGTATTTTTAGTAGAGATGGTGTTTCGCCATGTTGGCCAGGCTGGTCTCGAACTCCTGACCTTGTGATCTGCCCTACTTGGCCTCCCAAAGTGCTGGGATTAGAAATATGAGCCACTGCGCCCAGCCGAGAAATTTTCTTAATAAAAACTTAAAACAAAATTATATGGTTAGGCTTGCCCTGAGCAATAACAGAGCAAATCTGTGTATAGCCTTTAGTGCAGGGACTTGCCCCTACTAAGCACTGAATAAATGTAACTGCTTTTACTCCATAGACTATGGCATAGCCCTTTGAGATAGGTATAGATTAGAGAAGGAAACAGAGGGTCTGAGAGGTCCAGGAACTTGGCCAAGGTCATGCTGATGGGGGTGGCGTGGGGTGTGACCTTGAGCTTGCCTGGGGGTGTGGCCACCCTAACTATGTATGTCCACCTCCTTTGCAGCGCTCTACGGGTGAGCAAACACCCTCAAGGCCTGCCCTGGTGGTGCATCCTAGTGGGCTGGCTCCTGGTGGCGGCCACCAGTGGCGTGGCAGCCTTCTTCACCATGCTGTACGGCCTGCACTACGGGAGGGCCAGCTCCCTCAGGTGGCTCATCTCCATAGCCGTCTCCTTCGTGGAGAGCATGTTCGTCACCCAGCCCCTGAAGGTCAGGACCCTGCCCCAGGCACCTGCCCTCCTCCTCTTCACCCATCCTTTCCCTCCCACCAGTAGTCTTGTCCCTGGGCTTCCATTCCTGTATTTATATATTCAACAAATGAACCTGGAGCACTCCCTCTCTGTGCAGGCCCAGGGCAGGAAAAATAACCCTATCATATTACCCTCGGTTACCCTTGCTCTAGACCACATGTATACATATAAATAAGACCCTATTTCCTCAATGTTAAGATCCATTTGATCTTGAGACAAGACAACAACAATTTATGTAGTTAGTTATTCATTTTTTTCTCTTTCTTTTTCTGAGTCTGCTTGCAAGGAAAAGACAGCAATTTAAAGGAACTTTCCCTATGGAAAAAACACCAAGTCATTATATATGTGCCTCAGTTAGAAGCTACACTCCGATTTCCTGAGATGTAAAATTACACAAAAGAACATGTTAGGCTGGGCGCAGTGGCTCACGCCTGTAATCCCAGCACTTTGGGAGGCCGAGGTGGGCGAATCACAAGGTCAGGAGATTGAGACCACAGTGAAACTCCGTCTCTACTAAAAATACAAAAAATTAGCCGGGCGCGGTGGCGGGCGCCTGTAGTCCCAGCTACTCGGGAGGCTGAGGCAGGAGAATGGTGTGAACCCGGGAGGCAGAGCTTGCAGTGAGCCAAGATCGCGCCACGGCACTCCAGCCTGGGCAACAGAGCGAGCCTCCGTCTCAAAAAAAAAAAAAAAAAAAAAAGAACATGTTAGAGTTGAAGAAATTCTGGCTGGGCATGGTGGCTCAACACCTGTAATCCTAGTACTTTGGGAGGCTGAGTTGGTAGGATCGCTTGAGACCAGGAGTTTCAGGCTGCAGTGAGCTGTGATTGTGCCACTGAACTCCAGCCTGGGCGACAGAGCAAGACCCTGTTTCAAAAAAAAGAAAAAAGAAAAAAAAAAAAAAATCCTTAGGCAGCTCCCATGAGACCAGCTCCTGGAGCTCTGTCAGCCTGGTATGGTGGAAAGAAAAAAGAAAGAAAGAAAGAAATCCTAAATCCAGGCATGGAGCAGAGGAGGCCAGGGGCACGGTTTCCCTTGGAAGCAGTCGGGCAGTGGGCAATCCCTGGGGAACCCCTAGGGGGAAGAGATACTGGGTTGGGGTGTAGGGGAAGCCACAGAAAGGAGGAGATACTTAAAACGAATCTTGGTCGGACACGGTGGCTCACGCCTGTAATCCCAGCATTTTGGGAGGCCGAAGTGGGTGGATCACCCGAGGTCAGGAGTTCAAGACCAACCTGACCAACATGGAAAAACCCTGTCTGTATAAAAATACAAAGTTAGCCAGGTGTGGTGGTGCACGCCTGTCATCCCAGCTACTCGGGAGGCTGAGGCAGGAGAATCACTTGAACCTGGGAGGCAGAGGCTGCAGTGAGCTGAGATCGCCCCATTGCACTCCAGCCTGGGCAACAAAAGCGAAACTCCATCTCAAAAAAAAAAAAAAAAAAAGAAAGAAAGAAATTACAAAATTAGTCAAGCATGGTGGTGGGTGCCTGTAATCCCAGCCACTAGGGAGGCTGAGGCAGGAGAATCGCTTAAACCCAGGAGGTGGAGGTTGCAGTGAGCCTAGATCGTGTCATTGCACTCCAGCCGGGGCAGCAGAGCGACACTCCATCTCAAAAAAAAAAAAAACAAGGTTAATCTTTACCCCTTTGGGACGTTGCCAAATCTCCGCTGGTCCCCCATTTTTCCCTGAACAACCTTTATCATAAGACTCAAAAAACGTCCGACACCTACCCTCAACACTAGGTTCGCAGGCTGCTAAAAACAGGGGTGCATCCTGAGGCTTTCTGTTCCCCAACCGAACCACAGGATCCTCCTGTGTTTGTGCAGAGCAGATGCAGCGATCACATGGCTGAGGCCTTGCAGCTGAGACCATGCACCTGAGCACATTACTTAACACTGGAGGAAAGGGAAGGAGCAGGTGAAGCCCAGGGGGACAGCAATTCTGCTTGCAGAGAGATCAGAGACCCCTCGGGCAGGTGAGCAGCAGCAGGTGGGAAGGCTCAGGGGAGTTCTAGGACTGACCAGTCCCCCGTCTGGTCTGGGAGCCAAGGCCTTGCGCTCCAGCTTCATGATCACCTCCCGTCTCTGCAGAAGGGATCTGCATTACCCCAAAGTGCAGGGCCCTCCCCAACACACAAATATGGCCCCAAGCCCTGCGCCCTTGCAGATGAGGGGTTGAGAGTTACCAGTGTGGGCTTGAGGATCTCCCTGGGTATTTTTCAGGTGCTGGGATTTGCTGCTTTCTTTGCACTGGTCTTGAAGAGAGTGGACGACGAGGAGGATACTGTGGCCCCGCTGCCAGGACATCTCTTGGGCCCAGGTAACGTGCCTCAGTGACTGGAGGTAGGGTCTGGTCAGCTGTGGCCCTGATGAGGCTCAGTGAGCCCTGCAGATTGCAGCCTGTCGGGGGTCCTGGGCCTTGGGCCAGCTCATCAGACCTTTGTTCCCCATCAGCCTTTCACCCCCAGTTAGTGAGTCATCCCCAAAAGAGCCAGGAAAAAAGTGACTCCATTGTCTCGTGAGTATCTTTGTTTCTTCCTTACCTGGCATTTCTCCCTGACACCCAAGTATGACCTGCTCCCTAGAAGACGTGCCTCAGGGACAAAGCTGGACACATGGGCAGTCCTTCTCTGTGTAATTCCAAGCAAGCAGCTTTCTTCTCCGAGACTCAGGGCCCTGGGCTTTAGAACAAAAACTAAAACGAGAATCGGTTTACAGATGGGCTGCAAAAAGTAGCCATAAATTAAGAATTTTAGGACAAAACTCTGCAAACTGCAGCCAGGGGGGGCATCTCTCGCCTGCTGCCTGTTTTTGTAAATAGAGGTTTGTAGGAATACAGACACACTGACCCGTGCTCTATGAGGCCACTGACCAGTCCCCAACCTCCCAGCCTGACTTCTCACTTCTGAACCAAATTTCCCAAGGGTGGTGACAATAATTACAAAACAAACATGCAAATAAAACTGAATCAATGTGGAATCATTGAGGCAATGGTCTTGACTTTCAGGGAGAATAAAATAGAAACAAACAAACCAAATGCCATGCAGGTGCCTCACAGCGCAGCGCGGCTGCCTCTTCAGGGCCAATATTGTTCCATTCCAGGACAGCGTTTTAGATTTGCAGATCCAAGAGGTCCATTAAAATCTTCTCAATTCTCCACAGAGATGCCAGGCTCCAGACCATTAAATATTCATTCAGTCACCCCTTTGGCAAGTCCTCAGGGAGCACTGGCTGCTGGCCAGGCCTTGTGATGGCTTGGGAATATAATTTACATAAAATTCACCCATTGTAAGTGCACAATTTGTTGATTTCAGTAAATGTATAGGGTTATGTAACCATCACTGCAATTCACATTTAGAACAGCTTTGTCACCCCAAAAGGTTCTTTCTTGCCCGTTTAAAGTCAATCCCCACTTCCAACCCCAGTCCCTGCCAACGCAGCACTGATTGCAGGGGACAGGTTGCTGCCTTTGGAATGAACAGGCCATTTGGGGAGATGGCATCAACCAAGTAAATGCACAAGTAGACATATAAGTGTGAATTATGGGGAGACATAGGGCTGGGGAAGATCAAGAGAGGGCGGGCCTCTCTGCTGCAGTGGTGCCTAGCCTCTCTGCTGAGAATGGGGGAGGGGAAGGACTGCACACTGAGCACATGCAAAGGCCCTGAGGTGGGACAGTGGTGTCGTTTTATTGCAATCATTTTATAACCATTGACAGTGTGTCTGGAGCATGTTGAATTTGGGGTGGGGGAGAATAGTTAGAGATGAGGGTAGAGGAGGTTGGCAGCAGGTTGACAGCGCCTTATAGGAGCTGGGGCAAGGCTGGGATGTGGGAGGGAATCCCCCTTCCACATAGAGGGGAATTTACATAGGAGAATGATGATCTGTTTTATGGTGTGTGTGTGTGTGTGTGTGTATGTGTGTGTGTAATGGAGTCTCGCTCTGTTGCCCAGGCTGGAGTGCAGTGATGTGATCTCAACTCACTACAACCTCCACTTCCTGGGTTCAAGCGATTTTCCTGCCTCAGCCTCCCGAGTAGCTGGGATTACAGGCACACCCCACCATGCCCGGCTATTTTTTGTATTTTTAGTAAAGACGGGGTTTTGCCATGTTGGCCAGGCTGGTCTCGAACTTCTGACCTCAAGTGATCCTCCCACCTCGGCCTCCCAAAGTGCTAAGATTACAGGCATGAGCCACTGTGCCCAGCCTGTTTGGAAAGAACAGGAGGCAAGGCCCAGGGACTCATGCCTGTAATCCCAGCACTTTGGGTGACTGACGTGGGCAGATTACTCGAATTCAGGAGTTTGAGACTAGCCTGGGCAACAAAGCGAAACCCCTTCTCTACAAAAAATACAAAAAAATAGCCAGATATGGTGGTGCATGCATGCAATCCCAGCTACTCGAGAGGCTGATGTGGGAGGGATGCCTGAGCCCGAGGAGGTCAAGGCTGCAGTGAGTTGTGATTGCACCACTGTACTCCAGCCTGGGCAAAACAGCAAGACCCTGTCTCTACAAAAAAAGTAAAATGAAAAACATTTTATTTTTATTTTTTCAATTTACTTTATTTTATTTTTTATTTTTTGAGACAGAGTCTCGCTCTGTCACCCAGGCTGGAGTGCAGTGGTATGGTCTCAGCTCCCTGCAACCTCCACCTCCTGGGTTAAAGTGATTCTCCTGTCTCAGCCTCCTGGGTAGCTGGGATTACAGGTGTGCAACCACCACATCTGGCTAATTTTTGTATTTTTAGGAGAGATGGGGTTTCACCATGTTGGTCACGCTGGTCTCAAACTCCTGACCTCAGGTGATCCACCTGCCTCAACCTCCCAAAATGCTGGGATTACAGGCTTGAATCACCATGCCTGGCCTTAAAATGAAAAATAAATAAAAATTTAAAAATTTAATTTAAATTGATGAGGCTGGACACGGTGGCTCATGCCTGTAATCAGAGCACTTTGGGAGGCTGAGGCAGGCAGATCACTCGAGATCAGGAGTTCGAGACCAGACTGGCAAACATGCCGAAACCCCATCTCTACTAAAAATACAAAAATTAGCCATGCATGATGGCACGTACCTGTAATCCCAGCTGCTCGGCAGGTTAGGGCAGGAGAATTGTTTGAACCTGGGAGGTGGAGGTTGCAGTGAGCCGAGATCGTGCCACTGCACTCCAGCCTGGGCAACAGAGTGAAAACATGTCTAAAAAAAAAAAAAATTAAAATTAAAATTAAATTTTAAAAAATGAAGATGCTAGGTAATAGACATGACAGGACTTGGAGATATTTGTCACCCTCATCCTCGAATCCATCAATTTTGGAGTGTCGCGGAAGGCAGTGCAGGGGCCAGAGAGATTTCAGGGAGGGGAAGACGCCTCTGTGCTCTCCCTGTGGAGAGTCCTTCAGATGGAGGAGGCGTGGGACTCTAGGCCCTGGGGAAGCATGGACGGAGGTGTGGACGGTAGGTGGGGAAACGACTCCCAAGGAAGAAGAACGCGGAGCCCATTGCAGTGGGTGAGAGAGAGGCCTTATGGTTGCAAACGCAGAGCCTGTCCTCTGCCCACCTGGGGGCTGTCCTGGTGTCCTTCCCTCCACAGACCCCTATGCCTTGTTCCGAGCACGAAGAAACAGCAGCAGGGACGTCTACCAGCCACCTCTCACCACTGCCATTGAGAAGATGAAAACCACCCACCTCAAGGAACAGAAAGCATTTGCCCTCATCAGAGAAATCCTGGGTAGGCAACCTTCCAACTCGCTGGTTCTCAGCACAGCCGGAAACAGACAGACACCCTTACGGTGCTATTTAATAAGTCCCACTCGTCTTTTGGGCCTCCGTTTCCCTGGATATCAGCACACTCCAGCTTCTCCCCTACTCTTAAAATCCTTCAGTGGCCCCTCATGACCCTTAAGACAAAACCCAAACCCCCTCCTGTGGCTCTACCCGCTTCAAGTGCCTGCTGCCGGCTCCAGCGCCCCACGTTGTCCTCACATTGGCTTCTATAGCACCTGGGACCTGCACCCTGTCCTCGCCCCGGGCTTCTGCCTAGGCAGTTCCATCTCATCGGCCTGGAGTCTGCTCACTCCTCCTCCCCAGCTTTTCTTCTGGCTTTTATTCTTCTTATTTATTTATGTATTGGAGACAGAGTTTCACTCTGTCACCTAGGCTGGAAGGCAGTGGCACAATCTCGGCTCACTGCAACCTCTGCCTCGGGGGTTCAAGCCATTCTCTCACTTCAGCCTCCTGAGCAGCTGGGATTGCAAGTGTGCGCCACCACATCCAGCTAAATTTTGTGTTTTTAATGGAGACAGGGTTTTACCATGTTGGCCAGGCCGGTCTCGAACTCCTGACCTCAGGTGATCTGCCCGCCTTGACCTCCCAAAATGCTGGGATTACAGGCGTGAGCCACCATGCTCAGCCTTTTTAAAGAGTTTAAAATTTTGTTTTGTTTTGTTTTGTTTGTTTTGAGACGGAGTTTCTCTCTTGTTGCCTGGGCTGGAGTGCAATGGCGTGATCTCAGCTCACCACAACCTCCACCTCCTGGGTTCAGGCAATTCTCCTGCCTCAGCCTCCCAAGTAGCTGGGAGTACAGGCATACGCCACCATGCCCAGCTAATTCTGTATTTTTTTTAGCAGAGACGGGGTTTCTCTGTGTTGGTCAGGCCAGTTTCAAACTCCCGATCTCAGGTGATCCACTCACCTCGCCCTCCCAAAGTGTTGGAATTACAGGCGTGAGCCACTGCACCCAGCCTAAGATTTTTAAATTTTTTATTTAATTTTTAATTTTATTTTTTGAGATACAGTTTTACTCTGTCATTCAGACTTGAGTGCAGTGGCACAATCCCGGCTCACTGTAACCTCCGCCTCCCAGGTTCAAGAGATTCTCCTGCCTCAGCCTCCCGAGCAGCTGGGACCACAAACGCACACCACCATGCCTGGATAATTTTTGTTTTTTTGGTAGAGATGGGGTTTTGCCGTGATGGTCAGGCTGATCTTGAACTCCTGACCTCAAGTGATCTGCCCTCCTTGGCCTCCCAAAGTGCTGGGATTACATGTGTGAGCCACCGCGCCTGGCCTAATTCCTCGTATTCTTTAAATCTCAGCCTAAACACTGTGTCTGCAGCAGTGGCTTCCCCGGCCCCTCTGGTCCAAAGCCTTGACACCTCAGGGAGCCTCTGAGTCTGGATTTCCCAGAGCAGATTTGGGTGCAAGTAGCTGATTTGGGAGGTGGTCCTGGAAAGCACTGGTTGGAGGAGAGAGGGCAGTGGAGAGGGAAGGAAGCTGACAGAGGGTGCCTGACAGGTGGGTTTGGTTTTAGGTGGGCCGCTGGGATTCAGTCCCACTGTGGACCTTGGAGAGAGCGTGTAGTGCATGCCCCCACAGTGTCGTACTCATTGGTGTCCATTCAAGTCTTCTGAGACAGTTGGGGGAGAGGGGGGAGGGTCTTGGAATGCAGATTCCCAGGCCTGGGAACCAGAGGTTCTGGTTCACTAGGAACCTGATCCTCATGTGATTGTGATGTCCCGCCTCCCACGCTAAATATCTACACCTAAAAGATCCTCTACGTCACACTCACCTGTCTCCCACAAGACAGGTGAGCACCATGGGGGCAGGAACGTGTTTGTCTTCACCGTCATACCCTCCGCCATGCGAAGTGGCAAGTGCCCCATTTTTAAAAATGCTATTTAAGAACTAATGTAGCAAACACTGTTTTTTTGTTTTTTGTGGTTTTTTTGAGACGGAGTCTTGCTCTGTGGCCCAGGCTGGAGTGCAATGGCGCGATCTCAGCTCACTGCAACCTCTGCCTCCTGGGTTTGAGCAATTCTCCTGACTCAGGCTCCCAGGTAGCTGGGACTACAGGCATGCGCCACCATACCCGGCTAATTTTTGCATTTTTAGTAGAGAGGGGGTTTCACCATGTTGGCCAGGCTGGTCACGAACTTCTGACCTCAGGTGATCTACCGGTCTTGGCCTCCCAAAGTGCTGGGATTACAGGCATGAGCCACTGTGCCCGGCCTGCAGACACAGCTTTATGTGCCTTCTATTTTTTTTTTCCTTTTTTTTTTTGAGATGGAGTCTTGTTCTGTCACCCAGTCTGGAGTGCCGTGGTGTGATCTCAGCTCACTGCAACAACTGCCTCCCAGGTTCAAGCGATTCTTCTGCCTCAGCCTCCTGAGTAGCTGGAATTACAGGCATGCACCACAATGCCCAGCTCACTTTTGTATTTTTAGTAGAAACAGAGTTTCACCATGTTGGCCAGGCTGGTCTTGAACTCCTGGCCTCAAGTGATCCACCCGCCTGGGCCTCCCAAAGTGCTGGGATTATAGGCACGAGCGACCGTACCAGCCAGTGCTTTCTAATATTAACTGATCCCCTCATCACAGAATTGTTATTCCCATTTCATAGATGGGGAGAGCGAAGCATAGAGGGATAGAGTCACTTGTGAAGGGCGCCTCGATGAGATGTGGCAGAGCTGGGATTTGGACCCAGGCAGGGGATCCCATGGTCTGTGACTTTACTCCTCTCTGCTGCCTCTATAAAGATTGGTTCCTTTGTCACCACAGGGGCAAGGGGCTGGTCTAGGAAGCCTTTCCGTTTCCTGACCTGGACTGGGTGGGAGTCGTGGATCCTGCCTGACCAGGGGCTGTGCCTCCCTCCCCAGCATACCTGGGCTTCCTGTGGATGCTACTGCTCGTGGCCTATGGGCAGAGGGACCCCAGTGCCTACCACCTCAACAGGCACCTCGAGCACAGCTTCACCAGGGGCTTCTCAGGTGTGCTGGGCTTCCAAGAGTTCTTCGAGTGGGCCAACACCACCCTTGTGAGCAACCTGTATGGTCACCCCCCAGGTAAGTCCTGCAGCCCTGGGGCTGTGTCAGCCTCCTTGTGCCTTCTCCCGGCTAGGAACAGACGTAGAGCACTGTCAGCGTCAGTGTCGTAAGAAAACCAGGCCGAGTGTGGTGGCTCACACCTGTAATCCCAGCCCTTTGGGAGGCTGAGGCGGGAGGATTGCTTGAGGCCAGGAATTCAAGACCAGCCTGGCAACATGGCAAGACCCTGCCTCTACGAAAAATACAAAAATTAGCCGCGTGTGATGCCTCATGCCTGTAATCCCAGCAACTCAGGAGGCTGAGGTGGAAGGATTGCTTAAGCCCAGGAGGCAGAGACTGCAGTGAGCCAAAATTGCGCCACTGCACTCCAGCTGGGGAGATAGAGCAAGACTCTGTCTTAAAAAAACAAAAAAAACAAAAAAAAAACCAGAGAGGCCGGGCGCAGTGGCTTATGTCTGTAATCCCAGCATTTGGGAGGCCGAGGCGGGCAGATCACTTGAGGTCGGGAGTTTGAGACCAGCCTGGCCAAACTGGTGAAACCCTGTCTCTACTAAAAATACAAAAATTAGCCGGGTGTGTTGTCACGTGTCTATAATCTCAGCTACTTGAGTGACTGGGGAAGGAAAATTGCTTGAACCTGTGAGGCAGAGGTTGCAGTGAGCTGAGATCATGACATTGCACTCCAGCCTAGGTGAAGAAGTGAGACTCCATCTCAAAAAAAACAAAAACAAAACAAAACAAAAAAAACAGGAAGGGAGGAAGGAAGGAAGGAAGGAAGGAAGGAAGGAAGGAAGGAAGGAAGGAAGGAGAAAAGAAAAGAAAAGAAAAGAAAACCTAAACACCCCAGGTGGAGTGGCTCACAGCTGTAATCCCAGCACTTTGGGAAGCCGAGACAGGTGGATCATTTGAGGTCAGGAGTTTCAGACCAGCCTGACTAACATGGTGAAACCCCATCTCGACTAAAAATACAAAATTAGCTGGGTGTGTTTGTGCATGCCTGTAGCCCCAGCTACTCAGGAGGCTGAGGCAGGAGAATCGCTTGAACCTGGGAAGCAGAGATTGTAGTGAGTTGAGATTGAGCCCTTGCATTCCAACCTGGGTGATAAGAGTGAAACTCTGTCAAGAAAGAGAGACAGAGAGAGAGAGAAACAGGAAGGAAGGGACGAGGGAGGGAGGGAAGGAAGGAAGAAGAAAGAAAAAGAAAAGAAAGAAAGAGAGAGAGAGAAAGAAAAAGAAAGAGAGAAAGAAAGAAAAAGAAAAGGAAGGAAGGAAAAGCAGAAGGTGGAGGAGAAGAAGAAGGAGGAGGAGGAGAAGAAGAAGAAGAAGAAAAGGCAGGAAGGAGGGAAGAAAGGAAAGAAGGAGGGAGGGAGGGAAGGAAGGAAGGAAAGAAGGAAGGAAGGAAGGAAGGAAGGAAGGAAGGAAGGAAGGAAGGAAGGAAGGAAGGAAACCAATCAATAACCACAGTATCAGATGCTATGAAGGAGAGACTCTCAGAAGGCTGGGTATACACAAGCAGGGACTCTCCACCTCCCTTCCTCCGATGCAGAGTGGAGAACCTCCTAAGTAAGTAACGACAGAGCTTGAACCAGCTAGGCAAAAACAGTGTGCCAGGCAGAATGAACAACATGAGAAAAGCCCAGCCTCTCATGCCATGGGATACATGTTCTTGGAACCGCAGCGTGTTGAGTGTGACTCTCGTCTAGGGTGTGAGTTAAGGATCAGTGAGAAGCAAACCAAGAGAGATGAACAGGCCACATTGTGAAGGATCTCAGGAGTGAGTATCTCATCCTCGAGGAAATGAGGCGCCATTGAATTTCTACATGAAGCTGTGGCATAAGTCTGTGGTATAGAAGGATCACTCTGGAAGCATCTGGAAGTTGGAATAAAGGGTGGGCAAGTTGGCTGGGCACAGTGGCTCACACCTGTAATCCCGGCACTTTGGGAGGCCGAGGTGGGTGGATTACCTGAGGTCAAGAGTTTGAGACCAGCCTGGTCAACATGGAGAAACCTCATCTCTACTAAAAATAAAAAAAATTAGCCAGGTGTGGTGGCATGTGCCTGTAATCCCAGCTACTTGGAAGGTGGAGGCAGGAGAGTCGCTTGAACCCAGAAGGCGAAGGTTGCAGCGAGCTAAGATCGTGCCATTGCACTCTAGCCTGGGCAACAAGAGCGAAACTCTGTCTCAAAAAAAAAAGGTGGGGGGAGGGGGTGGGCAAGTTAAGATGCTGAGAACACAGTATGAGGGCTGGTGCAGGGACTAGGGACAGTGGTGATGGAGAGAAAGGGATGGGTACATAAGACATGGAAACAGTAAGATGGATAGGATGTAGTAACCACGAGATAGAGGATTGAGGAGAAAGGGCACAGGCATGTCCAGACTGATGACGGGGTGGTGGGGTTCCATTCCCTAAGAGAAGTTGCGCAGGACGCACAGTAGTTTCCAGTTGGAGAGATGGTGAGGTTATTTGGATAAATGTAGCCTATAGGTGGCCACAAACTTCTCTCAGCTGTCTCTATAATGGGTATGCTGAAGTTCACATTAGCCTCAGGCCAGGAAGCTTGGAATGTGTTAAGATTATTTTGACTGCTAGATTTACCCACCTGGTGTTTCTTTTTAGGCTTTATCACTGATGGGAACTCCAAGTTGATTGGCAGTGCCCAGATTCGTCAAGTGAGGGTCCGGGAAAGCTCTTGCCCTCTTGCCCAGCAGCTGCAGGCATCTCTCAACGGATGCCGTGCGCCATATTCCCTGGATGCTGAAGACCTGGCAGATTACGGAGAAGGCTGGAATGCCACCTCCCTCAGTAATGGCAGTAGCTTTCCCCATGCTTGGCAGTACCAGAGCCAGGACCAACGTCGAGGGTATCCCATCTGGGGCAAACTCACTGTGTACCGGGGAGGAGGCTACGTGGTCCCCTTGGGGACTGATCGCCAAAGCACGTCAAGGTAAGGTTGACTTGATTCATTTGTAGCTGAGTAAAGTCTTTTGCTAGAGTCCTTTTACTACGTCTGCTTGGGGAATGTAGTCTTCAAAACAGGGCTGAGCCAAATTCGTTCAGGTCCTTGTGGGAGGGCCTGGAGGATTCAGAATCGTACAGGTTGTATTTTCAGGTACCTGGGAACTGAGCCATCTCCAAATTGCAAGGAAAGTCTCTCTCTAGTGTTCACAGCCTGGTTGCCTCTGCTAGAGCCAGTCCAGAGATGCGGAGCTCAATACCACTCAAAGCAGTCCACCCTTAGGCAAGAGGGAAGTAGTTAAGGATCTGTCAAGAATTCTGCAAAGTCTGAGGTTTTACCCTAGTTGTAAGCCAACAAGCTAACCTGTTAACTGTTTCATGGATGCTGGCAGAAGACACAAGATTCCTGGGTCAGAGACAAAGGATTTTGTTACAGCAAAAGTCATAGCAGAACATTACATTGGTTTGAGTCAGTTCGCAACAAAGGGCCATGAAAGATGCCTGCTTGTGCCTGCAATACTGAGCCTGGGGCATTTGATGCTTTTACAGCAGCAGAAAGAAGCCTGCTCTTTGTCCAAAGGAAGGCATCACCTCATCCCACAAGGTTGCACACGGCAAATACAGCCCTAAGAAGTGACTTGGCTAAAGCACAAGCACGGTCCTGCATTCCTAGAATACCCAGTAAGAACGTGCAGGGATGCTCAGGGTCCATGCAGTCTGACTCAACATGCCCTTGAGACAAGAGACTTAGATTTGAAACCCTGGCACTGCTCCTTTTAGCTGTGCAGTCCAAGCAAATTAGCAGACCCGTGTGAACCTCAGTTTCCTCCATTGTATGATGATTGCACTAAGATGGTTTGTGATGGTGCAGCCTACACTCTGTGTACAGACAGGGTCTCCTGGGGTTAAGGAAAGGGCAGGAATAGTCTTTTTCAGAATAAGAGGCGTTTTTCCTGCTCATTGAAATGAGTGCAGATGTTCTCTCTCTGGTGGCTGGGTGAGGTGATCACGCCTGTAATCCCAGCACTCTGAGAGGCCGAGGTGGAAGGATCACCTGAGGTCAGGAGTTTGAGACTAGTCTGGCCAACATAGCGAAACCCCATCTCTACTAAAAATACAAAAAATTAGTGGCAGGCGCCTGTAATCTCAACTACTCACAAGGCTGAGGCAGGAGAATCGCTTGAACCCGGGACACGGAGGTTGCAGTGAACCGAGATTGTGCCATTGCACTCCAGCCTGGGCAACAAGAGCAAAACTCTGTCTCAAAAAAAAAATATATATATATTCTCTCTCTGTCTGCTGCTGTGTACCAAGCAGGATGCAGACCCAGTGGGGACACAGCATATTACAGGCCCATCATTATTATTGGAAGTAATAACAGCTATCACTACTATGCACACACAACACACACACACACACACACATCCCTCCATGTTCTCTAAATGATCTGAAGGCACTGGTGTTAACATCATTGCAGGGCCAGGCACAGTGGTTCACACCTGTAATTCCAGCACTTTGGGAGGCTGACACAGGGGGATTGCTTGAGCCCAGGAATTCGAGACCAGCCTGGACAACATACTGAGACTCTGCCTCTAAAAAAGATAAAAAATTATCTGGGCATGGTGGTGCACACCTGTAGTCCCAGCAACTTGGGAGGCTGAGGTGGGAGGATCACTTGAGCCCAGGAGGTGGAGGCTGCAGTGAGTGATAATTGCCATTGCACTGCATTCTGGGCAACAGAGCAATACCCTGTCTCATAAACATGAAAAACCACAAAAAAACCACACCATGGCAGATGAGGAAACCGAGGCCTGAAGAAGTTATTAGCTTGTCCAGGAGGCAGCCAGGATTTGAACCCAGGTCCCTCTACTACATGCTCTTTCCACCACATCAGGCTGACAGATCTCCAGGAGCTCATGGGAGCTGCTTGCCTAAGCCCCTGATGTTTTATATGATTCTTTTTTGATTGATTGATTGACTTTTTGAGACAGAGTCTTGCTCTTGTTGCCCAGGATGGAGTGCAATGGCGTGATCTCAGCTCACTGCCACCTCCACTTTTGGGCTTAAGTGATTCTCCTGCCTCAGCCTCCTGAGTAGCTGGAATTACAGGCACATGCCACCACACCCAGCTGATTTTTGTATTTTTAGTAGAGGTGGAGTTTCACCATGTTGGCCAGGCTGGTCTTGAACTCCTGACCTTAGGTGATCTGTCCACCTCAGCCTCCCAAAGTGCTGGGATTACAAGCGTGAGCCATCGTGCCCAGCCTTCTTTTTTTTCTTGGTTTTTTTTTTTTTTTTTTTTTTGAGACAGAGTTTTGCTCTGTTGCCTGGGCTGAATGCATTGGCGTGATCTCGGCTTATTGCAACCCCCACCTCTCAGGTTCAAGCAATTCTCCTGCCCCAGCCTCCTGAGTAACTGAGAATATAGGCACGTGCCACCATGCCTGGCTGAATTTTTTGTATTTTTAGTAGAGACAGGGTTTTACCAAGTTGCCCAGGCTGGTCTCAAACTCCTGACCTCAGGTGATCTGCCTGCCTTGGCCTCCCAAAATGATGAGATTATAGGCATGAGCCATCATGCCCGGCCCTTTTTTTCTTTTTTTGAGATAGTCTTACACTGTCACCCAGGCTGGAGTGCAGTGGCATGATCTTGACACACTGCAACCTCTGCCTCCTGGGTTCAAGTGGTTCTCCTGTCTCAGCCTCAAGCAATTTTCATGCCTCAGCCTCCTGAGCAGCTTGGATTACAGGCATGCACCACTACAGGGAATTTTTTCTTTTTCTTTTCTTTTCTTTTTTTTTTGAGACGGAGCCTCGCTCTGTCACCCAGGTTGAGGTGCAGTGGTGCAATCTCGGCTCACTGTAACCTCTGCCTCCCTGGTTCAAGCAATTCCCATCTCAGCCTCCTGAGAAGCTGGAATTACAGGCATGCGCCACCACGCCCAGCGAATTTTTGTATTTTTAGTAGAGATGGGGTTTCACCGTGTTGGTCAGGCTGGTCTCGAACTCCTGACCTCAGATAATCCACCCACCTTGGTCTCCCAAAGTGCTGAGATTACGGGCGTGAGCCACTGCACCTGGCCATGCCTGGCTAATTTTTGTATTTTTGTGTCTTTAGTGGAGATGGGGTTTCACCATGTTGGCCAGGCTGGTTTCAAACTCTTGACCTCAGGTGATCCACCCGCCTTGGCCTCCCAAAGTGCTGGGATTACAGACATGAGCCACTGCACCCGAACTATGATTCTTCTAACACCATGGCTCTCAAACCGTAAAAAGCATCCGAATCCTGGCGGGCTCATCAAAACACGCATTCTGGGCTCCCGAGAGTTTCTGACTCAGCAGGTCTAGGGTGGGCCTGAGAATCTGTATTTCCAACAAATTCCCAGGTGATACTGATGCTGTTGGTGTGAGGACCACACTTTGAGAATCTCTGCTCTCATGGACGGGAGATGAGGGGTGCCACCGTATCACAGCGTGGGCTACAAAATGTGACCACTCCCAGGAGCAGCCCTGGTGGCCCGATGGCCCAGGGAGCAGAGCAGAAGCAGAGGGAGAAGTTGAGACAGGAAGCTCTGGCCTCGGTCAAGGGGCTGCGGGAACATGGAGCCCCTGCAGGGTAGAAATGCCCCAATGCCACTCTTTTCCGCAGAATCCTCCGCTATCTCTTTGACAACACCTGGCTGGACGCCCTGACCAGAGCTGTGTTTGTGGAGTTCACTGTCTACAACGCCAACGTGAACCTGTTCTGCATTGTCACGCTGACGCTAGAGACCAGCGCCCTGGGTGGGCAGCCTCGCCTGGGAACCCTCTGCAGGGCTCCAGAAGACAGACGCTCCTTCCCCTGGGCTGGGGTTCCTGACCTACCTGGGTGCAGCAACCCCGGGGCCAGAGCTCCAGAGCAAATAGTTGTTTAGTGAATCTAGGTGTGGGTCTTGGTTATCCTTGCAGCCTTGAGTCCCTGGGTCCCCGAAGGCAAAGCATTAGGGTCCTCCACCCTAATTCTCCCCATCTTTCTGGCCTGTTGCCCAAATTATCCTAAAAGAGCTTATTGGGAGTCCAAAGGCAGCTTATCTATTATCTAATCCTGAGCTTCCCAGTCTGCTGGGGTTGGCGGTGGCGAGCTGGCAGCGACGGGCGAGGGAGAATGTGACCTGGTAACAGATCATATCAACTAATATAATATTTCACCATACATCAGCGCGCAGCACAAAGTACGTTTTACATCATAATCCAGCACACATGCAACCAAGATGAAATGTTCACCAATAACATGTACTTTAACTCCATGAGGCCAGGCGTGGTGGCTCACACCCATGATCCCAGCACTTTGGGAGGTCAAGGTGGAAGGACTCCTTGAGCCCAGGAGTCCAAAATCAGCCTGGGCAACATGGTGAGACCTGGTCTCTACAAAATTTAAAAAACAAAAAACTACATGTGATGGGCTCTCAAATTTTGTGTTCTATTCTATTTATTCTTCTTCATGCTTCCTTTCCCCCTTTAAAATGCTGATCACAATCTACTAAAAACCAATTTACAGTCTGTTCAGCTAATGGTCAATTTACCTAACAGCCAACCTCCTCTCCACTGAATACCAAACTTTAAGAAAATAGTAGATTACACTTTTAATTATAAAAGTAATATAGGCCGGGAGTGGTGGCTCATGCCTATAATCCCAGCACTTTGGGAGGCCATTGCCGGTGGAGGGAAGGGGACAGATCACCAGGTCAGGAGTTCAAGATCAGCCTAGCCAACAAGGCGAAACCCCGTCTCTACTAAAAATACAAAAATTAGCTGGGTTTGCTGGTGGGCACCCGTAATCCCAGCTACTCAGGAGGCTGAGGCAGGAGAATTATGTGAACCCAGGAGGTGGAGGTTGCAGTGAGCCGAGATCATGCCATTGCACTGCAGCCTGGGTGACAAGAGCAAGACTCCATCTCAAAAAAAAAAAAAAAAAAAAAAAAGGAATATATATTTGTGTGTGTGTGTTTTTAATTCAGAACTGTGAAAAGTGAAGGGCATTCAATTTCTGTTGTCTTTCCCCATTGCTAATAGTTTCTTCCAAATCCCTTTTGGGTTTGTGTATCTTTTTAAAAATTTTATTATTATTATTATTTTTATTTATTTATTTTTTTTGAGACGCAGTCCTTCTCTGTCACCCAGGCTAGAGTGCAATGGCACGATCTCAACCCACTGCAGCCTCCACCTCCTGAGTTCAAGAGATTCTGTTGCCTCAGCTTCCCGAGTAGCTGGGATTACAGGGATGCGCCACCACATCGGCTAAGTTTTGTATTTTTAGTAGAGACGGGGTTTCTCCATGTTGGTCAGGCTGGTCTCAAACTGCTAACCTCAGGTTATCTGGCTGCTTTGGCCTCCCAAAGTGCTGGCATTACAGGCGTGAGCCACCATGCCTGGCTTTTTTTTTTTTTTTTTTTTAATATGGTGTCTCGCTCTGTCGTCCAGGCTGGAGTGCAGTGGCACAATCTCAGCTCACTGCAACCTCCGCCTCCTGGGTTCAAGCGATTCTCCTGCCTCAGCCTCCCGAGTAGCTGCGACTACAGGTGCCTGCTACCACGCCCGGCTAATTTTTTGTATTTTTAGTAGAGACCGGGTTTCACCACATTAGCCAGGATGGTCTCAGTCTGTGGACCTCATGATCTGCCCACCTCAGCCTCCCAAAGTGCTGGGATTACAGGCATGAGCCACTGGGCCCGGCTCAAAATGGCTTTAAATGAGCCAAGTGGGAGTCAATTGTCATTATGTGGGTGGATGTGCTTTATCTGGAGGTGTCTGTGCCCAAAGGCCAACACCAAATGCCGAGGGGAGGGGAGGACATTCCACTGCAGCCCCTCTGCCCCTTCTGGTGCATCCGCTGTCTTCGGTGTCTACCACGTGTCCACGTTCAGTCCTTTGGGTCTGAAATAACTTTGGTTTGTCCTTGGCCCCAGCCAGCCCTCAAGCGGTTGAGCTTGAGTCATCTGACCTGATGGCTCCTGGTCAGAAGCCATGGCTCTGAGCGAGCAGGTGGCCCCGAGTGAGCAGAACGCACTTTGCTCCCCAGGCACCTTCTTTACGCACGCGGCCCTGCACAGCCTCCGCCTGTACCCCTTCACCGACGGCTGGCACCCCTTCGTGGTGGCGGCAGAGATCATCTACTTCCTCTTCCTCCTCTACTACATGGTGGTGCAGGTAAGGAGCATGCTCATAGCTTGTGAGCAGGATTTGGGGTGCAGGGATGCCTGGTGCCTCATCAACACCTCCCTTCTTCCTTGCAAGTGGGATGGAAAAGGGATTTTTTCTTTCTTTTTTTTTTTGAGACGGAGTCTAACTACGTCACCAGGCTGGAATGCAGTGGCGCAATCTTGACTCACTGCAGCCTCCACCTCCTGGGTTCAAATGATGCTCCTGCCTCAGCGTCTTGAGTAGCTGGGACTACAGGTATGCACCACCATGCCCTGCTAATTTTTGTGTTTTTAGTAGAGATGGGGGTTTCACCATGTTGGCCAGGCTGGTCTCGAACTCCTGACCTCAAGTGATCTGTCTGCCTTGGTCTCCCAAAGTACTGAGATTACAGGTGTGAGCCACTGTGTCTGGCCTGTTTTTGTGATTTTGCCCAGGCTGTTCTCGAACTCCTGGGCTCAAGTGATTGTCACTCCTCAGCCTCCCAAAGTGTTGTAGAGTTGTGAGCCACCACGCTCAGCAATTTTAAAAGTTATCTATATATTTTTTATTATTTTATTTTATTATTTTTTGACACAAAGTCTTGCTCTGTCACCAGGTTGGAGTGCAGTAGTGCGATCTCGGCTCGCTGCAACCTCCGCCTCCCGGGTTCATGCCATTCTCCTGCCTCAGCCTCCTGAGTAGCTGGGACTACAGGCACCCGCCACCACTAATTTTTATATTTTTAGTGGAGACGGAGTTTCGCCATGTTGGCCAGGATGGCCTGGATCTCTTGACCTTGTGATCCTCCATCCACAGCCTCCCAAGTGCTGGGATTACAGGCATGAGCCACTGTGCCCAGCCTAAATTATTTATTTTTAATTGTGGGAAATATACATAACATAAAATTTACCATTTTAACTACTTTTAAGTGTTTAGTGGCATTAGGTCCACTCACATCATTGTGCAACTGTCACTACCGTCCATCTCCCAAGGATGAACTCTTTTCATGTTGCAAAACTGCAGCCAGCCCGGGACGGCGGCTCACACTTGTAATCCTAGCACTTTGGGAAGCAGAGGTGGGCAGATCACCTGAGGTCAGGAGTTTGAGACCAGCATGGCCAACAAAGTGAAACCCCATCTCTGCTAAAAATACAAAAAGTAGCTGCGCGTGGTAGCACACTTCTGTAATCCCAGCTACTCACGGGGCTGAAGCAGGAGAATCGCTTGAATCCGGGAGGCGGAGGTTGCATTGAGCCAAGATGGGGCCCACTGCACTCCAGCCTGGGTGGTTAGTTGGTGTACGTCCTATGTAAATGAAGAGGTTAAAGTGAAGTTACAAAGTCATTTACTCGGGGTACACCCTATGTAAATGAAGAGGATATTTCCTGTCATAGCTGAAGTGTTTGCATTTTTTTCGTTCTTAGGTTCCCTGCTTCCAGGCCCTATTATCCCACCTCAGTGGGTCTGTGCACAAGGTTGGGGAGAGGCCCGGGCACTGTGTGCATGGGGGCCAGAGCTGGGGGAGCCTCCTGCCAGAGGGCCCTCCGGGGTGGGGAGGGAGCAGCCCTGGGGGTGGGGGCAGTCATGGCCACAACCTCACGCTCCTTTTCCAGGGCAAGCGCATGAGAAAGCAAACGTGGAGCTATTTCCGCAGCAAGTGGAACCTTCTGGAGCTGGCCATCATCCTGGCCAGCTGGAGTGCCCTGGCGGTGTTTGTGAAGAGGGCTGTCCTGGCCGAAAGGGATCTCCAGCGCTGCCGGAACCACAGGGAGGAGTAAGTGCTGTCTCCTCAGCCCCCAGCTCCCCATACTGGCCCCTCTTCCTGCAGCTCCATTTGAGGCCCAGGGGTCAGAAGGAGATTTTGGGATGCTGTGGACGCTCAGGGGATAAACGGGCACGCCTGGCAGGCATAACTCTAGCTGCCACGTAGATTCAGGTGGGGGGCCAGCTGCAAGTGAGTACGATTGGAGATGACTCAGACAAAATAGAACATCTTGTGCAAATCTTCCCAAAACATAGCGCCATGTAGCATCCTGCTTAGGTTCCTCTTGGCCTTTGGGGGAGGCCCTTTGCAAGTATTAGGGCCCCAGTAAGCTCACCTGTGCTACCGTATACTAAGTGTCCACTATGTGGTAGGCAGGATGTATGCACCTAGGGAAGCATCATCAGAATTGATGAAGGTCGATGTTATCATCGCCTCATTTAACAAAGACATTGAGGGCAGGGTGTGGTGGCTCATGCCTATAATCCCAGAACTTCGGGGGGCCGAGGTGGGCAGATCACTTGAGGTTAGGAGATTGAGACCAGCCTGGCCAACACGGTGAGACCCCAACTCTACTAAAAGTGGAAAACTGCTGGGCATGGTGGCTCACGCCTGTAATCCCAGCACTTTGGGAGGCCAAGGCAGGTTGATCATTTGAGGTCAGGAGTTTCAGACCAGCCTGGCTAAGATGGTGAAGCCTCATCTCTACTAAAAATACAAAAATTAGCTGAGCGAGATGGCATGTGCCTGCAGTCCCAGCTACTCAGGAGGCGAGAGAATTGCCCGAACCTGCTAAGCAGAAGTTGCAATGAGCTGAGATTGCGCCACTGCACTCCAGCCTGGGTGACAGAGGGAGACTGGGGCTCAAAATAAAAAGACAAAGACGTTGAGGCTCAGAGAGGTCATGTGACTTCCCCAAGGCCACACAGCTAAAATGTGGCAGAGAAGTAATTTAAGCCTAGCTTACGTGGCTCCAGGCTGCCCTCCCTTGCTTGGAATCACTGGGTTTCTTGACTCACTCATTCGTTTTATAGATATAGCTAACATGTATTGAGTTATTGCTGAACGTCATACACTTTCATAAAAACACCACATTACAAGCACTATCTCATCTCACCTACTTGAATCTTCCTGAGGCCTCTAAGAGGTGATATTAGCATCATCCCATTATTATTATTATTATTTTTTGAGACAGACTCTTGCATGATCTCATCTCACTGCAACCTCTGCCTCCTTGGTTCAAGTCATTCTGCCTCAGCCTCCCAGTAGCTGGGACTACAGGTGCACACCACTACACCCAGCTAATTTTTGTATTTTTTGTAGAGACGGGATTTCACTATGTTGGCCAGGCTGGTCTCGAACTCCTGACCTCGTGATCCGCCCGCCTTGGCCTCCCAAAGTGCTGGGATTACAGGCGTGAGCCACTGCGCCCGGCCACATCATCTTTTTTTTCTTACAAATAAGGAAATCACATATAATGAGGCTTGGAGAGGTTAAGCTGCATGAAAGGAAAAGAAAATCTTGGGACCCCAATGCACTCTGCCAAAAGGAAAAAAAAAAAAAATTAAGCTGAAAGCGGAGTCATGCAAGAAACTGTCTTTCGTTTTGTTCCTAAAGAGAGAGCTACAGCTAGAAGGTTAATCTCCACAGGCAGCAGCTCCGTGTTCACCTTATCTCATGTAAAGTGCCCACTTACTAAGCATGAGACAAATACGTCATTGACTATTTCCCTACCTGCTCTTTTTCTCTGGCAACATGTGGATTCAGTAATGTCACCAGACCCTGCCTCTTTCCTCTCCAGCCCGCTTTTCCCTGCTTTTCCCTTTTAAGTATTGAAGGCTTCTGGCTGGGCACAGTGGCTCATGCCTAATAAAAGAGGCCATAAGCCCTCTTTTATTATTTATGTTTTGAGACAGGGTCTTGCTCTGTCACCCACGCTGGAGTGCAGTGGTGTGATCACAGCTCGGCCGCTCAGGTAATTTTTAAATTATTTGTAGAAATGAGGTCTTGCTCTGTTGCCCAAGCTAGTCTTGAACTCCTGTGCTCAAGCGTTCCTTCTGCCTTGGCTTCCCAAAGTGTTGAGATTACAGGCATGAGCCTCCATATCCAGCCAGCCCTCCTTTATGAAGGCAGTTAGTTGTATTACAGCATGGTTCTCAACCTTGGCTATATATGAGAATATGAGAATAACCCCAAGGAGACATTAAAAATACTGAAGCCAGGCTGGGCGTGGTGGCTCATGCCTGTAATCCCGGCACTTTGGGAGGCTGAGGTGGGCGGATCACAAGGTCAGGAGTTCAAGACCAGCCTGGCCAACACGATGAAACCCCGTCTCTGCTAAAAATACAAAAATTAGCTAGGCATGGTGACGCGCGCCTATAGTCCCAGCTACTGTGGAGTCTGAGGCAGGAGAATCACTTGTACCTGGGAGGAGGAGGTTGCAGTGAGCCAAGATTGCGCCCCTGCACTCCAGCCTGGGCGACAGAGCCAGACTCCATGTCAAAAGTGAAATAAAATAAAAATAAAAGAGGGCTTATGTATTGTTATTGTTTCCACGTATATAAGCAATTAAATGGCATGAGACAGCATTAGGTCTTTTTTTTTTTTTTTTTTTTTTTGAGACGCAGTTTTGCTCTTGTTGCCCAGGCTGGAGTATAATGGCATGATCTTAGCTCACTGCAACCTCTGCCTCCTGGGTTCACGCCCATTCTCCTGCCTCAGCCTCCCAAGTAACTGGGACTACAGGTGCCTGCCACCACGTTCAGCCAATTTTTCGTGTTTTTAGTAGAGATGGGGTTTCACCATGTTGACCAGGCTGGTTGTGAACTCCAGACCTCAGGCGATCCACTGGCCTCGGCCTCCGAAAGTGCTGGGATTACAGGTGCGAGCCACCGTGCCCAGCCAGCATTAGGTCTTTTAAGAGAGATAGGAGAAAGGAGCTGCTGGAGTCAAAGGCAGAAGCAACTGTTTGCACCAGAAACTCCAGTCTGCTCACAGGGAAGGAAGATTCTGGAAGGCAGGAGATTTGGGTAAAAGGATGATTCTCACTGAGGCCTGGCCTGTACCCAAGGTGGCAAACCCGGTCTGTGCTTCGCGTCCCTCTGTGTGGCCCTGTAGAGAGCTGCCCTGAGTGGGTCCAACCTTGGAGGAGAGGACGGGGAAAGCTCTCCAGAGCACAGAGCTTCGGGAAGGTAGTGTCACCTTGAGCCTGTTCTAAAAGGCTTCTTCTGTAGAATGGCTAGAAGGCAGGCCTCACCAGTTTTTCTTTTTTCTTTTTTAAGTAATTTCAATTTTTATTTAATTATTTATTTATCTTATAGAGACAGGAGTCTCACATTGTTCCCCAGGCTGATCTTGAACTCCTGGCCTCAAGTGATCCTCCTGCCTCAGCCTCCCAATGTGCTGAGATTGTAGGCATGAGCCATGGTGCCTGGCCTCAAATTTTATTTGGGTTCAGGGGGTACATGTGCAGGTTCGTTACATGGGTATATTGTGTGATGCTGAGGTTTGGGGTGCAAATGACCTCGATACCCAAGTAGTGAGCACAGTAGCCAGTAGTTAGTTTTTCAACCCTTGCCTGCCTCCCTCCCAGTCTTGCAGTCCCCGGTGTGTATTGTTTCCATCTTTTTTTTTTTTTTTTTTTTGAGACGGAGTCTTGCTCTGCCGCCCAGGCTGGAGTGCAGTGGCTGGATCTCAGCTCACTGCAAGCTCCGCCTCCCGGGTTTACACCATTCTCCTGCCTCAGCTTCCCGAGTAGCTGGGACTACAGGCGTCCGCCACGTCGCCCGGCTAGTTTTTTGTATTTTTTTTTTTAGTAGAGACGGGGTTTCACCATGTTAGCCAGGATGGTCTCCATCTCCTGACCTCGTGATCCGCCCGTCTCGGCCTCCCAAAGTGCTGGAATTACAGGCTTGAGCCACCGCGCCCGGCCTTGTTTCCATCTTTATGTCCATGACCTAATGTTTAGCTCCCACTTACAAGTGAGAACATGCAATATTTGGTTTTCTGTTCCTGTGGTAATTCGCTTAGGATAATGGCCTCCAGCTGCGTCCATGTAACTGCAAAGGACATGGTTTTGTTCTTTTTTGTGGCTGCAAAGTTTTTCAGTTAACAGGAAATACCTTGTGGCTTCATAAAACTTTTATTTATTTTTATTTATTTTTTATTCTTCAGACAGAGTTTTGCTCTTGTCACCTAGCCTAGAGTGCAGTGTCATGATCTCGCCTTACTACAACCTCTGCCTCCTGGGTTCAAGCGATTCTGTTGCCTCAGCCACCTAAGTAGCTGGGATTACAGGCATGTGCCACCACGCCTGGCTAATTTTTATATTTTTGCTAGAGACAGGGTTTCGCCATGTTGGCCAGGGCTGGTCCTGAACTCCTGACCTCAAGTGATCTGCATGCCTCGGCCTCCCAAAGTGCTGGGATTACAGGTGTGAGCCACCATACCTGGCCCATAAAACTTTTCAAAACAGATCAGAAAAAAAAAATGTCTTGAGTCCAACATCCTAGAGAAAACGACTTGATGATTGGTCTGTTGCCATCTCACTGATGATGATCATAGCTCACTACAGCTTCAAAGCCCTGAATGCAAGTGATCCTCCTGCCTCAGCCTCTTGAGTAGCTAGGATTACCAGTGCACACCATGAACCCCAACTACCATTATCGTCTTTGTCACCATCATCATCACTGTCATTGTCATTATCACTGTCACACCATAATTCCCAGCATCCTCCTTGTCATCATCATCATCTCATCACCCACCTGGGGGAACTGGGACGCCTCTCTTTCCCAGACCTGTTTCTGGACCTGATAGCCTATGAGATGGTGATAAAACTAATCCCACATCCTGAAATGCCAGTCAGTCTAATCTTGCATCCAGATGAGTTCCGGCTGAACTGCTCAAGGTCTCTGAGACCCAGCCTTCCCATTTTGATCCCACAGAGGCATCAGCTTCAGTGAGACAGCAGCAGCCGATGCCGCCCTTGGCTACATCATCGCCTTCCTGGTACTCCTGTCCACAGTGAAGCTTTGGCATCTGCTCAGGTTGAATCCCAAAATGAACATGATCACGGCAGCCCTACGCCGTGCCTGGGGCGACATTTCAGGCTTTATCATTGTCATCCTTACCATGCTCCTGGCTTACTCCATCGCGGTAAGTATCTGCTTTGGGACAAGCTTGGGGCTGGTGTCTGTAGAAGCCAAGGCTACCTGGTGGTGGGAAGTGGACAGTTACGGTTAGGGAGACCCTGGGAACCCAAGGAAAGTGGTGGCTCTTCTGAGTACAGGGTCTCTTCGCTGTGAGCTCATGCACCAGTCATGTCAAATGGCAAAGGCTGGAGAGCTCAGGTGGGTAGGGTGAGGAGGCATAGGCTCTAGCGCTGAAATGCTCCAGGTTCAGGAAGAAGTCCTTTCTGCCTCTAGACCCCTCCTGGATATGCCAATTATCTTGGCTTCCCAACTGGTGAGAAGGCACAGGGCTAACTCCTAGACACACACAGAGTACTGCTGCCATGCTGGGGGATGGATGGGGCCACCACGTCCTTGAGCTGGGGACGTGAAGGTAGATACGGCCACAGGCCATGTCAGTGCTTGTTGTCCAAGACATGACTCATGAACTTGGGAGGGCCGATGCCACTTCACTCAGCACTTTAACAGTGAGAGCACATTGACAAGCATGGCCCCGTGTGACTAGAAAAACATGAATGAAAACAGTAAATTGTTTTGTTTTGTTTTGTTTCATTTTGTTTTTTTGAGACGGAGTCTTGTTCTGCTGCCCAGGCTGGAGTGCAGTGGCACGATCTAGGCTCACTGTAACCTCCACCTCCCAGGTTCAAGCGATTCTCTTGCCTCAGCCTCCTGAGTAGCTGCGATTACAGGTGTGCACCACCACGCCTGGCTAATTTTGTATTTTTAGTAGGGGCAGGGTTTCACCAAGTTGGTCAGGCTGGTCTTGAACTCCTGACTTCAGGTGATCCACCCACCTTGGCCTCCCAAAGTGCTGGGATTATAGGCATGAGCGACCGTGCCTGGCATTTTTTTTTTTTTTTTTGAGACAAAGTCTCACTCTGTTGCCCAGGCTGGAGTACAGTGTCACGATCTCAGCTCACTGCAACCTCTGCCTCCCAGGTTCAAGTGATTCTCCTGCTTCAGCCTCCCGAGTGGCTGGGGCTATAGGCATGTGCCACGACACCCGGCCAATTTTTGTATTTTTGGTAGAAACAGTGTTTTGCCATGTTGGCCAAGCTGGTCTCAAACTCCTGACCTCAGGTAATCTGCCCACCTCAGCCACCCAAAGTGCTGGGATTACAGGCATGAGCCACCGTGCCCAGCCAAAAACATTAAATTTTCAATTCTTTTTTATGATAATGTGAGAAACAAAGACCCTCTTACATCCTGGCCTCCACCACATCCTGATGTCCTTCTAAATACACCCTGTACTGCCCACTGTGTTCCCATGCGAGCCCTGGCCTTCCCTTCATCTCTGGCCTTTAGCACAATCCTGACCCACACCCTACCCCAGGGCCTACCCCATTCTCACCCTGGCTCCATCCTGTCTCTTGCCTTCCACTCCTTCCCAATCATCCCATCCACCAGCCCATCACATCCTAGTCCCCACTCCACCCCAACCCTCACCCAACTCTGCCTCTCCGTCACCTCAACCCTGACTGCCTTCCATCCCTGGCCCTGCCCCGTCTTCCTCTGCCACCCTCGGAAACAGGTGGGGTGCACTGAGGGAGTGATGGGGGTGTGTTCTGGAAAGCTGGAGTCTGTGATTTTGGTGAAAGCTCCCGTCTAAACCCTAATGTGGATTTCTTTAGCCCTCCATGCAGTGTCTGGGCTGCAGGGACATTGCAGTGTCCCATGGGACCAAAAGTCACCAACTCAGAGCCAGAGCCAAGGGCTGCTGGGCCTCCCTTTGACACCGTGGCCCTGGGAAAGTCTTAGGAGTGGGGAGTTGTGGTGAGGGAAAATGCGGTGAGGGGAGGGCCTCCCCCGGGCAGAAGCCCATCATCTGTTCAACCCAGTTCCCCAGAGCGAAGAATTTGGAGCCGCAGAGTGCCCAGTTTCATTGCCAGGTATTTGGGCCACATCTGGGGAACACAGCCAGGCGGCTTAGCAGGTGGCTGCGTGAGTCCCAGAGGCACCCTGGGCACTCCCTCATCCTGATGCACATAAAGATGGGCATCATCAACAGGCTGTGGACACAACAAAGGTCCTGGACAAGGTCATCCAGCAGCACTTCCAGAAACATGACACACACAGGCACACACATGCACATGGATGCACACGCATGCACACATGCACACACACTCATGCACATGTATACACATACACATGCACGTGCACAGGCATGCACATATATACACGCATGCACACGTATACACATACACACATACAAATATATACACATACATATGCGCACACATTAACACTACACATGGATACACATACACATATATACACATGCATGTGCACACACATACACTACACATAGATACACACATACACATAGATACACACATACACATAGATACACATACATACACACAAGTGCATATGTGTAGATATGGATGGCCACAGACATACACATGTACACTCTCACACAGACACACGTGTGGCCTTGCACGCACAGACCCACAGAGAGAAACACATGTATGCCATATAGAACCAGTTGTGGACCAGGTGCGGTGGCTCACGCCCATAATCCTAGCATTTTGGGAGGCCAAGGCGGGTGGATCACCTGAGGTCCTGAGTTCGAGGCCAGCCTGACGAACGTGGAGAAACCCTGTCTCTATGAAAAATATAAATTTTAGCCAGACGTGGTGGTGCGTGCCTGTAGTCCCAGCTACTTGTGAGGCTGAGGCAGGAGAATCGCTTGAACCCAGGAGGCGGAGGCTGCAGTGAGCTGAGATCGAACCATTTTACTCCAGCCTGGGTGACAGAGCGAGACTCCGTCTCACAAACAAACAAAAACCAGTTGTGTACGCACACCCACTTGCACACCCCTTTAGGTACAGTAGCTTGACCAGCGCTGCCAGGGCAGTGGCTGACACAGACCACCCACCCCACTGTGAAACAGCAGGTTTTGTGCTCCTTGGCAGCCTCCTTCCCTGTTTATGAGAATTCTTTCCATGACAGTCGAACTTAATATTTGGTTGGAAACTCCGTTCCTACAAAACCCTCTTTGATGCGGCGGAGACGATGATCAGCCTTCAGCTGGGAATCTTCAACTACGAGGAGGTAACGGAGTGAGGGCACAGGTGCTGCTATCTACACTGAGCCTCTATGAAGATAAGAAAAACCACTGCCTGCCCACCCCGCCCCATGCCATCCCTTGGGCCCATGACCTGGCAAGCACTGGGCAAGTGTGGACAAACAGAAATATTTCCCCCTCCCCTAGGTGGACACCCCTGCTAGAGCCCTCAGCTTGCCCTTGGGACCCCTGCTCACAGAGGAACATCGGACACTGGCTACTCAGGGGAGGGCTGTACAGGGGTCTCCCAAAGGAAACACCCCCTACTCTGGGCAGAAAGGGCAGCCGTCTTTGGAGGTGGCAGCCGTGGAAAGTGAGTGGCTGCCCATTCCCTCCTTGCCCAGCTCTCTGAGCCGCAGGCAGAGGGGGCCTTCCTGGCTCCAGGCTCTGCCTAGCTCTGAGGACCGTTTTCCCTCTGAGGGTTTTCCAGTAGGGGAAGTGGCTGCTGAGACCCAGGACACTGGATGACCCTGGCTTTCTGTCTGACAGGTCCTGGACTATAGCCCAGTGCTTGGCTCCTTCCTCATTGGGTCCTGCATCGTTTTTATGACATTTGTGGTGCTGAACCTGTTTGTCTCTGTCATCCTGGTGGCCTTCAGTGAGGAGCAAAAATACTATCAGGTGAGTCGCTTTGTCCTATTCCTGATCAGTCATTGATGCTGAACTATGAAGAGGCTGGAGCGGCGTTAGACTTTAGAGGACTTGAAAGATCATTGTAGCTCAGAGCCCTCATTTCACAGGAGGGGAAACTGAGGCATAGACTGAGGACATTAATTCCCCAAAATCACAAGCAAGTGAGGGCCGGGGCTGGTGTCAGAGCCAGGCCTCCTGATTCCCAGTTTGGGACTCTGTTCACAACACCAGTGACCTCCACCCTGAGTGCACCTTAGAATCACCTGGGGTCTTTTGGAAACAACAGCTGCCCCACCAGAGACCAACACCAACAGAGATCAACACCAACAGAGACCAACACCAACGAAGACTAATACCAACAGAGACCAATACCAGCAGAGACCAACACTAACAGAGGAGACCAATACCAACCAAGACTAATACCAACCAAGACCAACACCAACAGAGACCAATACCAACAGAGTCTCTGGGGGAATGAACCAGCCCTTGGTATGTTTGAAGTCTCTTTGGGAAATTTTTCTTTTTTTGAGATGGAGTTTTTGCTCTTGTTGCCCAGACTGGAGTGCAATGGCACAATCTTGGCTCACTGTAACCTCCACCTCCTGGGTTCAAGCAGTTCTCCTGCCTCAGCCTCCCAGGTAGCTGGGATTACAGGCACCCGCCACCACACTCAGCTAATTTTTTTGTATTTAGTAGAGACAGGGTTTCACCACGTTGGTCAGGCTGGTCTTCAACTCCTGACCTCAGGTGATCCACCAACCTCGGCTTCCCTAAGTGCTGGAATTACAGGCGTGAGCCACCACACCCAGCCCTCTCTTTGGGTAATTTTAATGTTAATGAACAGTCAAGGTCAAGAATTCATACTATGCTCCAAAACCTCAACCCACGTCTTCATGGCTCAGAGGGCAGCAAGCTGGGCACTCGCAGTCAACCTCACATCCATTTTCTTTTCACAGAAAAAAAATACAAATTTTTATTTCTACTAAACTCTCACTTAACGCAGAACACTTTCTGACCAAATGTGTGGAGATTTTCTCCACACACCAAGCAATTCTCCAGTCGGCCTGCTGGACTCCCTGCAGGAAGAGGGAATATGAGCACGTAGACTGCAGATTAATAACAGCCACCAGCACCACCCACAGAGCACTCTCTTCACAACGGAAGTTGTGCTGAAGGCTTCGCACATTTTATTTAATTCTCAAAACAGCTCCGTGAAGTAGGTATAATTATTCACAACTTACAGAGAAGGAAACCAAGGCTCACAGAGTTGAAATCATTTACCTAGAATCACAGAGCTAGAAAGTAGGAAAGGTGGAATTTAAACCTGGGTCTGTCTGACTTAGATGTATGGTTTTGTTTTGTTTTTTTTCCTGCCCTTCTGGAGGTATAGCTGTGTGAAGGGTGACATATTATGCAGCTCACCCTTCCTATCCCAGTTGAAAGGTTCTTTCAATCTGTATGCCTAAGCCAGGTGTGGTGGCACACACCTGCAGTCCTAGCTACACAGGAGGCTGAGGTGGGAAGATCACCTGAGCCGAGGAGGTGGAGGCTGCAGTGAGCTGTGATCATGCCCCTGCACTCCAGCCTGGGTGACAAAGCAAGATCCTGTCTCAAAAGAAAAAAAAAGGAAAAATCTGCATGTCTAACAAAGAAACCCTTAAGACACCCTTCTTTGAATTTTTCCATTTCTATACAAGAGCAGCAATTTGGTATTGTTGTTTTGCTAAATTGCAAAAGATTTCTTAAAGGTGACATACTCCATCATGTTAAAGGATCATTTTAAAGAGTTATTTTTCCTGGAAACCAGGAAATTATTGTCCACAGGATTCAAGAATGCTAAGAATGCTGCCCCTCCTCTGTTGCTAAATGGTCTCTGGTACACTTGTAACGTGTGTCCCAGATCTGTGTTTGGAAAGGAAACACAAATGTTTACTTCTGCTAAACTCTCACTAAACACAGAACACTTCTGTGACCAAATATGTGGAGATTTTCCCCACACACCAAGCAATTCTCCAGCAGACACCAACTGGGTATCTTATACCGATTGGGCATCCCTAATCCAAAAATCGGAAATCCAGAATGCTCCAAAATCCAAAATTGTATGCATGCTCACATGAGGTGACACATGGAAAATTCCACACATAACTACTTAATACAAACTGTGTTTCATGCACAAAATTATTGAAAATACTGAGGCAGTGTTCATTTCAGCAGCACATATGCTAAAATCGGAATGCTACAGAGAAGATCAGCATGACCCCTGCGCAAGGAGATCATGCAAATTTATGAAGTGTTTCATATTTTAAATTTTAAAATAAAAAAATATATACTGGGCTGGGCCCGGTGGCTCATGCCTGCAATCCCAGCACTTTGGGAAGCTGAGACAGGAGAATCACTTGAGGCCAGGAGTTCAAGACCAGCCTGGGCAATATAGCAAGATGCTATCTGTACAAAAAATACAAAAATTTGCTGGGCCTGGTGGCATGTGCCTCTTGTTCTAGCTACTGGGGAGGACAGCTTGAGCCCAGGATGCAGTAAGCCATGATCACACCCTGCTCTCCAGTGGGTATGACAGAGCAAGACCCTACCTCTAAAAAATAAATAAATAAAAATTAGAAATACATGTTGTATAAAATGACCTCCAGGCTATGTGTATAAGGTGTATATAAACATAAATAAATTTCCTGTTTAGTCTTAGGTCCCATTCCCAAGATACTTCATTATGTAAATTCCAAAATCTGAAAAAAGTCTGAAACATGAAACACTTGTCATCCCAAGCATTTCGGATGAGGTATACTCAACCTGTATAACAACTATTTACATAGCATTTACACTGTGTTAAGTATTATAAGTACTTAATGGTACTTATAGATGATGACTTAAAGTATACAAGAGAATGTGTGTGGGTTATATGTAAATATTGTGGCTTTTTTTTTTTTTTTTTTTTTTTTTTTTATCAGAGACTTGACCATCTGAGAATTTTCTAGTGACCTGCCCTATCCTGAAGCTATCTAGGGGCCTGCCCTAAGTCACTCATTAGCAAAAACTCAGGTGTCATGAAAGAGGGCTCATTATGAATAACAAAAGACACTCCCGTTAGTAAATTCTAAGGATTTCAGGAGCTCTGTGACAGGAACCAAGGTCAAAGACCAAATATGGTTCGTATTATACCACAATGCCTTTGTCCTGCAAAAAGGTTTGATATATTAAAAACAATTTTGTGGTGTTGGGGAAATATTTTCCTTTTAGCAAGGAAGCAGAGAGCATTGCTAGGTCTGATGCCCAGGTACTCCAACTGTACCTTAATCTGGAGATGCAATTAGGTAGCCACCTTTAATTACAGTTACTTTATCAGAGTGGGTTCCTTCTACCAGAAGACTGAACTCGTCCATTGTAAATAAATTATATTTTTAACAATGAAGCTATATTTCACATGCCATAAAATTAACCATTTTAAATCATACAATTAAATGTTTTTTAGTATATTCACAGAGTTGTGCAAACATCATCACTAATTCCAGAATATTTTCTTTCTTTTTTTTTTTTTTTTTGAGACAGAGTCTTGCTCTGTCGCCCAGGCTGGAGTGCAGTAGCGTAATCTTGGCTCGCTGCAACCTCTGCCTCCCGAGTTCAGGTGATTCTTCTACCTCAGCCTCCCGAGTAGCTGGGATTATAGGTGCCCACCACCACACCCAGCTAATTTTTTGTATTTTTGGTAGAGACTGGTCTTACCATGTTGGCCAAGGTGGTCTCGAACTCCTCATCTCAGGCGATCTGCTAACCTCGGCCCCCCAAAGTGCTGGGATTACAGGTGTGAGCCACCGCAGCTGGGCCCAGAACATTTTCAGTATCACAAAGAAGCCCCCTACCTATTACTAATCACCTCCCATATCCATGCCTTCAGCCCCTGGCAACCACTAATCTACGTTCTATTTCTTTGGATTTGCCTATTCTGGAAATTCATATTCATATAAATGGGCTCATACAATACGTGGCCTTTTGTGTCTGGCTTATTTCATTTAGCATCATGTTTTCAAGATTCATCCATGCCGTAGCATGCATCCACGTGTCATTCCTTTTTACAACTGAGTCGTATTCCTTTGTGTGGGTGTAACAACTATGTGCTTATCCGTTCCTCAGCTGATGGGTATTTGAGTTGTTTCTGTATTTTGGCTTTTATAAACAATGCTGCTATGAACATTTGTGGTCAGGATTTCATATGGACATATGTTTCCACTTATCTTGGGCATATACCTGGAAGTGAAATTTTTGGGTTACACAGTAACTCTTTGTTTGAAGACCTGCCACACTGTTTTCTGAAGCAGCTGTACCATTTTAGATTCCCAGCAGCAATGCGCAGGACCTTTGTACATAAATTCTTCTGTTTGTTAGTTTGCTCGTTTGCTTTTGAGAAAGGGGCTTGCTCTGTCACCCAGGCTGGAGTGCAGTGGTGCAATCTCGGCCCACTGGAATGTGGGCCTCTCGGGCTCAAGTCATCCTCTCACCTCAGCCTTCCCAGTAGCTGGGACTGCACCACGCCGGTTTTTTTTTTTTTTTTTTTTTTTTTTGGTAGAGATGGGGTTTCCCCGTGTTGGCTGGCCTGGTCTCAAATTCCTGGGCACAAGCGACCCACCTGCCTCAGCCTCCCACAGTGCTGGAATTACAGGTGTGAATCATCACACTGGCTTGATGTTTAAACTTTTTTATTTTTATTTTTGGAGATGGAGTTTTGCTCTTGTTGCCAGGCTGGAGTGCAATGGCACAATCTCGGCTCACTACAACCTCTGCCTCCTAGATTCAAGCAATTCTTCTGCGTCAGCCTCCCAAGTAGCTGGGATTACAGGCATGTGCCCAGCACGCCTGGCTAATTTTGCATTTTTAGTAGAGACGGTGTTTCACCATGTTGGTCAGGTTGGTCTTGAATTCCTGACCTCAGGTGATCCACCCACCTCAGCCTCCCAAAATGCTGGGATTACAGGTGTGAGCCATCATTCCTGGCCGTGATTTTAAAAATTATTTGTAGAGGTGGGGTCTCACTATATTGCCCAGGATGGACTCAGATTCCTAGAATCAAGTAATCTTCTCATCTTGGCCTCCCAAAATCCTGGGATTACAGACATAAGCCCCCGTGCTCAGCTTGTACATAAATTCCACCCCCAGCCTCTGTTGGCGTGGTAGAGGGCATTTTCTGACCAGTTTACTGAACATGCCTGTTTGGTACCTACATCCCTTATGTGAAGTCTTCCATTCCTGTTTCCTAAAATTTGTTCTTTCTTTGCTTTAAGTCACTCTTAAATATGTATATATGGTTGAGAAGTGTCCGGAGAGAAACACCTATTGAGTTTTTCATTCCCAGAACTTCCTCCCATACCAGGCCAGGCCAGAGGATAAACACAGCAAGCAGAAGGAATAATAATAAAGAACTAAAGGGCTGGGCGTGGTGGCTCAAGCCTATAATCCTAGCACTTTGGGAGGCCGAGGTGGGTGAATCACCTGAGGTCAGGAGTTTAAGACCAGCTGCATCAACATGGTGAAACCCCGTCTCTACCAAAAATACAAAAATTAGCTGGGCATGGTGGTGGGTGCCTATAATCCCAGCTACTCAGGAGGCTGAGGAGAATCGCTGGAATCCGGGAGGCAGAGGCTGCAGATTGAACCACTGCACTCCAGCCTGGGTGACAGAGCCAGACTCTGTATCAAAAAAAAAAAAAAAAAAAAAGAACGAAAGGAGCTACCACTAACACTCTGACCTAGAGGAAAAGGGGAGACGCTCATCTCAGAAGGGGGCCCACGTGCTGTTTAACTTCAGGGTCATCCGCCCAGCCTAGGCTTACTCTGCGCTGGCTTGGGAATTTGCAATGTTGCAGTGAAAACCCAGTCATCCTCAACAGAGAGGAGAGGGACCCCCTGAGGATAAAGGATGGAGCACACACCCTTGGGATGCCCAGAGGGAGGCCTTCCCACCCTAAAAAAGCTCTGAACAGTGAAGGGACCTAGGTTGGGACCAAAGTGGACAAGAAAACTGATTTCGGCTGGGCACGATGCAATGGCTCAAGCTTGTCATCATCCCAGCACTTTGGGAGGCCAAGGCAGGCGGATCAGTTGATGTCAGGAGTTTGAGACCTGCCTGGCCAACATGGTAAAACTCTCTACTAAAAATACAAAAATTAGCCGGGCTTGGTGGCAGGCGCCTGTATTCCCAGCTACTCAGGAGGCTGAAGTAGGAGAATCGCTTGAATCCGGGAGACAGAGGTTGCAGTGAGCCGAGATTGCGCTACTGCACTCCAGCCTGGATGACGGAGCAAGACTCCATCTCAAAAAAAAATAAAAAATAAAAAATAATAATAATAAATAAATAAATAAATAAATAAATAAATAAAAACTGTGATTTCCCCTTAGAAAGAAAAACCCCCAAAGAAGATGGTTCTGTGTACATTGCTTGGTTCTTTCTCTCTTGCAGCTGTCGGAGGAAGGGGAGATCGGAGATTTGCTGCTGATGAAAATATTCAGTTTCCTGGGCATTAAGTGTAAGAGAGAGGAGCCTGAAAGCAGCAGGGAGCAGCCTGGGTCCCTGTCCCAGACTCGCCGCTCTCAACCAGCACAAGCTTTGCCCAAGGTCTAAGCTGCTCGTTCACACGCCACCGTCTATGAGTGGGAACGCCCAGGGCCTCGGACCTGCGCTTACCAGCAACTCTGTAGTCTCTCTAGGTCATAGCTTTTGTGTCCATTGAAGAATTACCAAGCCCAGCAAGTAAAAAAAATTAGAATAACAGAGACATGTATAAAATTGCCAATACTATGAGAGCTTCTTTGTTCAAATGTATTTCCTCTTATTAGAAATAAAACAAATATTACCTGGAGTTTGGAAAAACAATTTCCTCCACAGACTAATTATTTCGTCTTTGTGGTCCACTGGGGATTGCTTTTGAATGACTCTAGTTCAGGGCTTCTCAAACTGTCTGAGAGATGCTAATGGATGCTGTATTAGTTTCCCAGAACCAAGTATCACAAACTGAGTAGCTTAAAACAACAGAAATGTATTCTGTCCCGGCTCTGGAGCCTGGAAGTCTGCAATCAAGATGTTAGCAGTGGCCGGGCGCGGTGGCTCACGCCCTTAATCCCAGCACTTTGGGAGGCTGAGGTGTGCAGATCACTTGAGGCCAAGAGTTTGAGAGCAGCCTGGCCAACATGGTGAAATCCTGTCTCTACTAAAAATACAAAAATTAGCCAGGTGTGATGGTAGACACCTGTAGTCCCAGCTAGTCAGGAGGCTGAGGCAGGAGAATCACTTGAACCTGGGAGGCGGAGGTGGCAGTGAGTCTAGGTGGCACCGCTGTACTCCAGCCTGGGTGACAGAGCAAGATTCTGTCTCACAAAAAAAAAAAAAAAAAAAAAGAAAAGAAAAGAAGGAAAAAAGATGTTGGCAGTGCCATGCTCTCTCTGAGGGCTGTAGGGAAAAATCCTTCTTGCCTCTTCCAGCTTTTGGTGTTGGCCAGCAAGCCTTGGTATCCCCCGGCTTCTAGATGCATCACTCCCAGATGGGAAGAAGCTTGCTGAGAGCCTGTGTTCCTTCTCCTCTTCTCAGGACAACAGCCATATTGGATTAGGGGCCCACCCTAGTCAAGGGTGACCTCATCTGAACTAAGTATAATACATCTGCAGGGATCCTGTTTTCCAATATGGTCACATCTGAAGAACTGGGACTTAGGACTTTGGCATATCTCTTTAGGAGCCACAATTCAATCCAGAACAGGTGTCATTCCTCCAAAAATATTTCTGGGTCAAATAAATATGGGGAATACTGGGTTATAAAAGTTTTCTGTTTTTGTTTGTTTGTTCGTTTAAGATAGGGTCTCACTCTGTTGCCCAGGCTGAAATGCAGTGGCATGATTTCAGCTCACTGCAACCTCTGCCTCCTGGGATCAAGTGATTCTTGTGCCTCAGCCTTCCCAGCATCTGGGACTATAGGCACACAAAACCATGTCTGGGTAATTTTTGCATTTTTTTGTAGAGACAGGGTTTCACCATGTTAACCAGGCTGGTCTTGAACTCCTGGCCTCAACTGTTCTGCCCACCTAGGCCTCCCACAGTGCTGGGATTACAGGCGTGAGCAATTGCACCCAGTCTATTGTATTGTTACAAGAGGAAAAGATGTCTATCAGCTCAAAGAGATGAATGAACCCCTCTCAAAACACCTGGAAGAAAAAACCACCTGCAATTTTCCGGTGCTTATACTAAATGGGCAATGAGATGACCTTTAAAATCTCAAACCAGGAGGTTACAAAGATTATTAGGTTGAAACAGAAAAAAAAATTTGACTGTCTTCAATGCTTTTTACCAAAAAAAACCACACCTCGTATTTTTTGGTGGAAGGGCCTGTTTGTAGCCCATATGTCGATGTTGATGTGTGATCTTTTTCTTTCCATCATGAGTTAGGGGAGCTGAGAATAAATATGTTAGGGTGTAAGTGGCTTGATGCTGCACAGGATTGTAATGAAACAACAATAGAAAACAAAATCTTGACATTAGAGAAGATAGCCAAGATCTGTCGGGCAGGGTAGACTAGTGTGATCCAGTCAATGAAAGCAAGTGGAGCAGAGCTTAAGAGCATTTGCTGGCCGGGCACAGTGGCTCATGCCTGTAATCCCAGCACTTTGGGAGGCCAAGGGGGCAGATCGCTTGAATGAAGACCACACTGGGCAACATAGCAAGACCCTGTCTCTACAAATTTTTTTTAAAAAATTTAACTGAGCATGGTGCTGCACTCCTGTAGTCCCAGCTACTCAGGAGGCTAATGTGGGAAGATCATCTGAGCCTGAGAGGTAGAGGCTGCAGTGAGCCGTGATTGTGTCACTGCCCTCCAGCCTGGGCAACAGAACGAGACCTCATCTCAAAAAAAAAAAAAAAAAAAAAAAAAAGGCCAGGCGCAGTGGGTCACGCCTGTAATCCCAGCACTTTGGGAGGCTGAGGCAGGCGGTTCATGAGGTCAGGAGTTTGAGAACAGCCTGGCCAACATAGTGAAACCCTGTCTCTACTAAAAATACAAAAATTAGCCAGGCATGGTGGCACGTGACTGTAGTCCCAGCCACTCGGGAGGCTGAGGCAGGAGAATCGCTTGAACCTGGGAGGCGGAGGTTGCAGTGAGCCAAGATCACGCCACTGCATTCCAGCTTGGGCGACAGAGCTAGACTTTGTCTCAAAAAAACAAAAAAGAGAACAATTGCGTTCTAATCAGCATAGAGGCCAAGGTCTACTACTGCTACCTAGGAGCTACTTAAGCCACAAAACGCCTCCCTGATCCCACTGCTGGGAAGTGCCTTAACCTCTGAGTCTCATCTATGAAATAAGCATAACATCTGCCAGAAAGAGGTTTGGAGAGGATTAAAAAGATGTTTGCATAGTGCCAAGCACATAGCAAAGGCTCAATAGATGGGAATGATTTGCTCAAAGAAAAGTGGGACTGACGGCCCTTGCAAGCCACTGCACAGATGTGGTGGCAACCCTAAGTTCATAGCAGGGCAGAAGCTCAGTGCAATAACATATGGGCTCCCCAAACACACACACACTCCACGGTGTGCACCCTGTGGTACTGTTTGAGGTGTTTGAACAAGAACAACTCCATCTTGAATATGGGCTGGGCAAAATGAGGCTGAGACCTGGTGGGCTGCATTCCCAAGAGGTTAGGCATTCTTTTTCTTTTTATTTTTTTTCTGAAGCAGAGTCTCGCTCTGTCACCCAGGCTGGAGTGTAGTGGTGTGATCTCGGATCACTGCAACCTCTGCCTCCCAGGCTCAAGTGATTCTCGTGCCTCAGCCTCCTGAGTAGCTGGGATTACAGGCACCTGCCACCTCACCTGGCTAAATTTTGGATTTGTAGTAGAGATGGGGTTTCTTCATGTTGGCCAGGTTGGTCTCAAACTCCTGATCTCAAGTGATTCACCTGCCTCGCTTAGTCACAGGATGAGCTAGGGTTGGCACAAGATACAGGTCATAAAGGCCCTGCGGATAAAATAGGATGCGGTAAAGAAGTCGGCCAAAACTCACCAAAACCAAGATGGCGACCTCTGGTAGGCCTCACTGCTCAGTATACACTAATTATAATACATTAGCATGTTAAAACAACACTCCCACCGGCGTCATGACAGTTTGCAAATGCCATGGCAACGTCCAGAAGTTACCCTATAGTCTAAAAAGTGGAGGAACCCTTAGTTCTAGGAAATCCCTGCCCCTTTTCTGGAGAATTCTTGAATAATCCACCCCTTGTTTAGCATAAAATCAAGAAATAACTATTAAGTATACTCAGTTGAGCAGCCATACTGCTGCTCTGTCTACGGAGAAGTCATTCTTTTTTTTCCTTACTTCTCTAATAAACGTGCTTTCACTTTATAGACTGGCCCCAAATTCTTTCTTGCATGAGGTCCAAGAGCCCTCTCTTGGGGTCTGGGTGGGGAGCCCTTTCTGGTAACAGTACTAAAGGTGTGTGTGGAGCTTAAGGTGTTTTTCACAATAGTATTTATTTGCTGACTCATGGCCACTCTATAAAATCTGTGTTAAAAGTGAGGTCTGTCCCAGAACCTAATTTTTTTCTGACTTCTTGGATTGGGATGATGACTTCGGTTTTTCTCGGAAGGCTTTGGTCACACGGCTGGCTGATGAAACAAGGAGTTGTGTACACTGGGTCTCAGCTCTCTGCGTTTTGAATATTTCTGCATTAGTGACTGGCTTGGGTCCAGTCTCCACCAAGAAGCCACTTCTGACCCTTGGACAAGCCTTTATTCCTCTTTAAGTAAGCTTCTGGATTCTGCCGGTCCTGTTTGGGGTCCCTGGGACTCTTTGAGACAGGAACGATACAGAGTGGTTGCAGGAGAATAGAAACTTCCAGGCTGCAGTTCTACCTAACAAAAGGAAACTGTTGAAATAGCTACACAAGCTATGGGCTGATAAGACCCTGAAAAACCAGGGTGTGGGCTAAGTTGGCTAAAACCAACTGGACCCAACGTGGCACTGGCTTTGACCTAGGCTTCACCTGGTACTCATTAACATACTAAGTCACACACCCACTGGCACCATGACAATTCCGGGAACACCCATATTTGGTGTAAAAATGGGTGGCACCACAGTTCTGAGAAGTCTCCACCTTATTCCAGAAACCTTCGTGCATATCCATTTCTTAAAGAAACCCATAAAGATGGAAACCCCAAGCCCCGTTGTGTGGCCCCCTCTTGAGTCCGTCCTTTCTTGAGTGTGTACTTTGCAGTAAATCTCTGTACTTTCACGATTTTCCGACTTGTTCTTGAATTCCTTCGTGTGGTGGTGAACCTTTGCAAAATTATGCCTGAGACAGTGAAACAGATCCACATGTGGAAAGGAAACCACGCCTGGGGCAAGGCCACGCCCCCTCCTCCGGGGAGCCCAATCATACGTGGGCCCGCCGCGCTAGTCCCCGCCCCTCAGGGCTGCCTCTTCCGGGCCTCAGGTTATTCCCCCATGTCCACGCCCCTCTTGCGCGTCGCCGTATCCGAGGTCGCGCCAGGCCCTGGAGTCTTCGGCCTGCGCGCGCTGGCCAATCAGACCCTGCCTCGCCCCCTCGCTTGGGAGTCTCCGCCCCCCGCGCTCTGCCCAGTCAGGCTCTGTCCCGCCCCCGCGGCACCGCCTCCGCGCCTCTGTCCAGCCGGCTAGCTCCGGCCGCGAACTGCCCCTCCCCGCCCCGCCTCCCGGCGCGGGTGGCCGAGGCGTAGCGCTGCGACCCCCGTCCCTGCGAACATGGCGCTGCGAGTGGTGCGGAGCGTGCGGGACCTGCTCTGCACCCTGCGCGCGGTCCCGTCCCCCGCAGCGCCCTGCCCGCTGAGGCCCTGGCAGTTGGGGACGGGCGCCGTCCGGACACTGCGCACGCGACCCGCTCTGCTCTCGGGTAAGTGCGGCGGACAAGTGGGCGGCTGCTCCCTCCCCGCCTGGGCTGCTTGTCCCGGGCCCAGCTGGACTCGGAGGACGCCTGGTCCCCGCTCCTGAGCCACCGGTGCGGAGCTAGCGTGGACCCTGCCCTTTTCTTCTGTTGGGATCCCCGGCTCTGCGGCCGCTTCTCCCTCTTAAGTAGCGGGAGGTCCCGTGAGCAGCCTTTGCCCTAGGGGTTGCCTGCAGCGGGGAGGGGAGGCCTGCGGGACACCGAAGCTGGGGGGGCCCGGCCGGTCCCGCGGGCGGGTCGGCCGCTTGCTGCAGAAGCCAGGCACGTGTCGCTTAAGCGTCTCAGTGGCCTTAGTTTATCTCCCATCTGCGTGCATCGTTGAGACCCCAAATGGGGAGGCCTTTAGTTTACTAAATGGACCGTTACTGAGAACTCCGAAGTAAATTAAAGCAGAAGCGCTTATTAAAATTAAAGCACCAGGCCGGGCGCGATACCTCACGCCTGTAATCCCAGCACTTTGGGAGACGGAGGCGGCGGATCACGAGGTCAGGAGATCGAGACCATCCTGGCTAACAGGGTGAAACGCCATCTCTGCTAAAAATACAAAACATTAGTCGGGCGTGGTGGCATGGCCTTGTAATCCCAGCTACTTGGGAGGATGAGGCCGAATCACTTCAACCCGGGAGGCGGAGGTTGCAGTGAGCCGAGTGCCACTGCACTCCAGCCTGGGCGACAGAGTGAGACTCTGTCTCAAAAAAGGAAAATAATTATTTACCTAATCTATCCACTTCTTTCTGTCGGGCCAAGGGTTAAAGGAGAATTGTACTAATCATTATCTTTAGCCTAAACAGCATGCTTATTAAAATAAAGACTTAGGACTTTGAATCACTGCAACTTCTGCCTCCCAGGTTCAAGTGATTCTCCTGCCTCAGCCTCCCGAGTAGCTGGGATTACAGGTGCCCGCCACCATACTTGGCCAATTTTTGTATTTTTAGTAGAAACGGGGTTTCACCATGTTGACCAGGTTGCTCTTGAACACCTGATCTCAGGTGATCTGCCCGCCTCGGTCTCCCAAAGTGCTGGGATTACAGGGGAGAGCCACTGCGCCTGGCCAGGACTGAGGGGTATTGAGCTTAGTAATGTTGCTGTCTCCCTCTAAACCTGGGGTTGCTCGGTTGCTAAAATGAGTGTCACAGCAGCCTTAATCCTAAAATTATCTTCGCAGGTAGGCAAGATGGCAAGGTCAAAGACGGTAGTCTCAGGTGATATTTGTAGTGGTCCGGCACTTAATTTGAAAAGGTGTATTAGCTTCAGACTGCTCATAATTGGCATATAACTGGCGAGTTCTAGACTTGTAACAGAGAGAATTAAGTGTTATAGACAACTGTACACCATCTGTTTTGCTCAGAATCCTCTTAATAAACTTTAAAAGATCATTTTATTCTGCAGCATGATTTTTTTTTTTTTTGAGACGAAGTTTGGCTCATTGTCCAGGCTGGAGTGCAGTGGTGCAATCTCGGCTCACTGCAACCTCCTCCTCCCAGGTTCAAGTGATTCTCCTGCCTCAGCCGCCCAAGTAGCTGGGATTATAGGCACGCACCACTACACCCAGCTAATTTTTGTATTTTTAGCAGAGACGTGGTTTCACCGTGCTGGCCAGGCTGGTCTCGATCTCCTGACCTCAGGTGATCTGCCCGCCTCGGCCTCCTAAAGTGCTGGGATTACAGGCATAAGCCACTGTGCCTGACCTGCACCATGATAATTTAAGGGGAAAAAAAATTATTTTTCTCCCAAAGTGTTGGTATTACAGGCATGAACCACCATGCCCAGCGATTTTTTTTTTTTGAGACCGAGTCCTGCTCTGTTGCTCAGGCTGGAGTGCAGTGGCGTGATCTGGGCTGCAACCTCTGCCTCCTGGGTTCAAGCAATTCTCGTGCCTCAGCCTCCCAAGTAGCTGGGATTACACGCATGTGCCACCACACCTGGCTTATTTTTGTATTTTTTTAGTAGAGACGGGTTTCATCACGCTGGCCAGGCTGGGCTCAAACTCCTGACCTCAGGTGATCTGCCCGCCTCGGCCTCCCAAAGTGCTGGGATTACACGCATGAGTCTCTGTGCCTGGCCTGCAACATGATAATTTAAGGGAAAAAAATTATTTCATTCCCTCAGCTTTTGAGTGCTTGCTATGTGGCAAGCACTGTATTTAGAATTGGAAAAACAAATGAAAATAGGATAAACCCTGCTGTTTCTTGCTCGGTACACAGTCTACTGCCTAGGGAAACTGACAGATGAACTCTCTAGCATGTTCAGCACTGTGAGTGTGGTGGGGAATAGTGGTGTAAGGTATCGTGAGAATGAGCTGACTGGCCCAGGAACCCAGGCTTGGTTAGACAAGACTTGGGGCAGGAACGGGCTTCTAAATCTAGACCTCAAGTAGTTAGTTAGGTGGTAGGGAGAGTCTTTCAGTCAGAACACAGTGTACACGTCTTAAATTTTCTTACCTGAACATCAGATTGACCTGAAACATTCAGTTCTTTGAAGTGGAATGAAGCAAAGTAAATTTCTTAGTGACACATTTTTTGACTTCTTCCACTGAAGGGTATGAACTTTAAAAAGTTTCATAATTAGGGGGAAAAGAAAGCAATATTAAATTACATACTTGGCCAGGTGCGGTGGCTCACACACTTTGAGAAGTTGAGGTGGGAGAATCACTTAGCCCAGTATTTGAGACCGGTCTGGACAACATAGTGAGACCCCCCCCATCTCTACAAAACTAAAAAATAAAAATAATAATTATACACTCTACTCATGTTGTGCTGCATATCAGAGCTGTAACCAAAGCAACTGAATGCTGTTTTGAGTACAACTATCTTTTGGGTAAGGGGTAAAATGAGCCAGTGAGGCCTCTTTAAAACAGTATTTGAGTTAACCATTTTCCTATGAATTTATGTCACATTGTTTTTGGAAAAATACTTGGTGTCAGAATATGAAATATATTTAATATAGCATATGGTTTTTAAAAAATATCCTCTAGGCCAGGCGCGGTGGCTCAAGCCTGTAATCCCAGCACTTTGGGAGGCCGAGATGGGCGGATCACAAGGTCAGGAGATGGAGACCATCCTGGCAAACACGGTGAAACCCCGTCTCTACTAAAAAATACAAAAAACTAGCCGGGCGCCTGTAGTCCCAGCTACTTGGGAGGCTGAGGCAGGAGAATGGCGTGAACCCGGGAGGCGGAGCTTGCAGTGAGCTGAGATCCGGCCACTGCACTCCAGGCTGGGCGACAGAGCGAGACTCCGTCTCAAAAAAAAAAAAAAAAAAAAAAAATCCTCTAAGGCAAGTAATTTTAACTTTATATCCTAAATAACTCTTTTTACATCTTGAACATTAGCCAGCCTTTCTTTTTTTTATTTTTTTTTTATTTCTGAGACAGAGTCTCACACTGTCACCTGGGCTGGAGTGCAGTGGCGCAATCTTGGCTCACTGCAGCTCCGCCTCCCAGGTTCAAGCGATTCTCCTGCCTCAGTCTCCCAAGTAGCTGGGATTACAGGTGCCCACCACCACGCCCAGCTAATTTTTTTTGTATTTTTAGTAGAGACGGGGTTTCACCATGTTGGCCAGGCTGGTCTCGAACTCCTGACCTTGTGATTCGCCTGCCTCGGCCTCCCAAAGTGCTGGGATTACAGGTATGAGCCACCATGCCCGGCCTGGGCGGCCTTTCTTTCAGGATTCCCTGAATTGTTTGACCGTATCTTTAGAGAAGTGCTCAGTAAGTCAAGGGCTGAACCTGTCTGGTGAATGATGAGCAGAGCTTGACTTTCCACCAACTCATGGCTTAGCTCTGAGGAGACTGTTGAGTTCTGATCTTAGTTTTCTTCTTTAAGTGACAGTTGTACTGTCTTCAAGGTCAGGCTTGAATTTGATTAAAGTAGAATTTTAAGAACTTAGTCAAATTATAGTTGTTTCAGGAGGTCAGTTTCATTCCTATAAAATTTTACTTTATAACCCAAGCTGCAGTGAAGCCCTCTTAGGTCAACTCTGCCTAAAGAGGCACCTTATTATTGTTATTATTTCTTAGGTTAAATAGTTTCTTATATGAGCCATCTTTATGCTGTCTCCCTAAACCTCATCACCCCAAATCTGTCTTCAGAGGGACAGATTTTATTTTTTCTGAAAGACAGACCAGTAATAGTTAAGTATACATTCGAAATATGCTCCAAAATTTTCTTTTGTGATTTAGGCTAAGTAATGTTAAAGCAAATAATCCAGTCTCCAAAAGATGCACACGGCGTTCAGATCAAGCCATCTTTGCTTAAATGGTACTGCTGTTTCAATGTGTCATCTCTATATACATGATCTTCGTTCTTTCCTGGGCTATGTAGTATTTAAAGGTAGTGTCAACAGGTCAGACACAAAATCTGGGAAAGTCTTTTGAAAGGAATGATAATGAAAAGTGCTTCTTAAGAAGTAATGCTGCTGCTTTTCTGAAATATCGGTCTTCTGTTTTAGTGCGTAAATTCACAGAGAAACATGAATGGATAACAACAGAAAATGGTATTGGAACAGTGGGAATCAGCAATTTTGCACAGGTATTGGATTATATTGAAATATTTGTGACAGTGTGCTCTTGCATAATTTGCTTTATCTCTAGTGTGCCCTTGCATAATTTGCTTTATCTCTACATTTAAAAAAGTGTTTAGGCCACGTGAGGTGGCTCATGCCTGGAATCCTAACACTTTGGGAGGCTTAGGCAGGAGGATTGCTTGAGGCCAGGAGTGCAAGACCAGCCTGGTCAACATAGTGAGACCCTGTCTCTACCAAAAGTTAAAAAAAATTAGCCTGGCATGGTGGCTCATGCCCGTGGTCCCAGCTACTCAGGAGGCTAAGGCAGGAGGATTGCTGGAGCCCAGGAGGTTGAGGCTGCAGTGAACCATGATCATGTCACTGCAAATTACAAAAATTAGCTGGTCCTGGTGGTGCATACCTGTAATCCCAGCCACTCAGGAGGCTGAGACAGGAGAATCACTTGAACCTGGGAGGGAGAAGTTGCAGTGAGCCGAGAACACACCACTGCACTCTAGCCCGAGTGACAGAGTGAGACTCCATCTCAAAAAAAGAAAGAAAGAAATAGAGAGAGAGAGAGAGAGAGAGAGAGAAAGAGAGAAAGAGAGAGGGAGAGGGAGAAAGAGAACCAACCAGAGTTGAATTAAGTAAAACGTAGTTAGGGCATTATGTGGTATTTTAAGAGATGTTGCAAGCTTAACACTAAAAGTAGGAAACATATCTTATTCAAGAAGGAAATGTGTGTGTTTTGTACTGGGCATTTAAGGAAAGAAGAAAAAGAAGAGCAGGTTGTTACCAGCATTTTGTGGGTCCAGTGATACACACATGACCAGCGGGGTGGGAAGAAGGAAAACCTCAGTAGGCACAGATTACACAAAGGAAAGGCTTTTATTTAGCCCATCTTTTCTCTGTAAATTCCCCTCAATTCCATATGGCGATAATGTTTAAGAGAAAATGAGAAGCCAAATACTAGCGTGGTCAGTGATTTTCAACTTGATGTATGTATTGGGTGAGGCGGGGAAGGGGGATGTTAACTAATGCGAATATAGTCGTGTGTCACTTAATAATGGAGCTATGTTCTGAGAAATGCCTCCTAGGGGATTTCGTCCTTGTGTGAGCCTCCTGGGTGCCCTTACACACACCTAGATGGTACAGCCTATTACACACCTTGGCTGTGTGGTACAGCCTTTGCTCCTGGGCTACAAACCTGTACAGCATGTTACTGTACTGAATACTGTAGTCAATCGTAATACAATTGTCTATCAAAACATAGAAAAGGTACAGTAAAAATATGGTACAGGTTGAGCATCTTTAATCCCTGAAATAATCCAAAAATCTGAAACTTTTTGAGCACCAACATGACTCTTAAAGAAAATGCTCATTGGAGCATTCTGGAATCCAGAATCTTGGATGAGGAGTGCTCATCTATTAAGTATAATGCAAGGATTCCAAAATCTGAAATCCAAAACATTTCTGGTCCCAAGCATTTTGGATAAGTGATACTAACTATATTATAATTTCATGGGACCACTGTCGTGTATGTGGTCTGTTGTTGACCACAATGCCATTAGGCGGCATGTGACTGTACAAAATTCCTCAGACATGTAAGATTCTTCTGTGTTGAGAATCACTGACAATTGTATCTTCCTTGGCATCTCTGCATACCTACTATGAAGCTCCGTACTGGGTATTTTTTGAGATGTTGTGTAAGATGTCGTCCTTACCTCCTAGAGTTTATTTGTGAGGGGAATTACCTCCATGGGAATGACTTGCAAACATTACATGATGGCATCGGAACGGTGGGGTTGTAATTTACTTACCTGCTGGAGAGACCACTTCTTTCTAGAGTCACGGACTTCAGGGAGTACAAGGCGTGAGGACTAGGATTTGTAGAATCAGTGAGCAGGATTTCAGCAAATGCATTGGGGGCAATGGTGTACATAAAACTGCAGAGGTGGAAGAACACCAAATATGTTCATGCACAGAAGAGCTAGTAGTGTTTGCCGGGGGCAGTGGCTCACACCTGTAATCCTAGCACTTTGGAAGCCCGAGGTAAGTGGATCATCTGAGTCAGAAGTTCAAGACCAGCCTGGCCAACATGGTGAAACTGCGTCTCTAGGAAAAAATTTTAAAAAATTAGTTGGGCATGGTGGGGGGCACCTGTAATCCCAGCTACTTGGGAGACTGAGGCAGGAGAATCACTTGAACCTGGGATACAGAGGTTGCAGTGAGCTGAGATCAGGCCACTGCACTCCAGCCTGGACAAAAAGAGAGAAACTCTGTCTCAAAACCAAACAAAACAAAGAGCTAGCAGTGTTGTCTGGGGCTTGTGGCTTTTGTCAGGTTGCTAAAGCCTGTGAGCCAAATCGGGCTGGTGGCTGGTCTCTTGCAGCTCCTGAGTTGAGAATAGTTTTTATTTTTTTATTTTATTTTATTTTTTTTGAGACGGAGTCTTGCTCTGTTGCCCAGGCTGGAGTGCAGTGGCCGGATCTCAGCTCACCGCAACCTCCGTCTCCTGGGTTCACGCCATTCTCCTGCCTCAGCCTCCTGAGTGGCTGGGACCACAGGCGCCCACCACCTCGCCCGGCTAATTTTTTGTATTTTTAGTAGAGACGGGGTTTCACCGTGTTAGCCAGGAGGGTCTCGATCTCCTGACCTCGTGATCTGCCCGTCTCGGCCTCCCAAAGTGCTGGGATTACAGGCTTGAGCCACCGCGCCCGGCGAGAATAGTTTTTAAAATCATTTTATTTTACTTATTTTTGGAGAACAGAGTCTTGCTATATTGCCCAGGCAGGTCTCGAACTCCTGGGCTCAAGCTATCCTCCCACCTCTGCCTCCCTAAGAGTTGGGATTACAGGCATGAGCCACTGCACCCAGCGATTTGTTTTTATTCTTGAGATGGAGTCTTGTTCTGTCGCCAAGGCTGGAGTACAGAGGCACAATCTCAACTCACTGCAACCTCTGTCTCCCAGGTTTAAGTGATTCTCCTGCCTCAGCCTCCTGAGTAGCTGGGATTACACGTGCCTACCACCATGCTGGGCTAATTTTTGTATTTTTACTGGAGACTGGGTTTCACCATGTCAACCGGGCTGGTCTCATACTTCTGACCTCAAGTGATACGCCCACCTTGGGCCTCTCAAAGTGCTGGGATTACAGACGTGAACTACCACACCTGACCGAGTAGTTTTTACATGTTTAAAGGATTTTAAGGAAAACCCAAGAATGTAGCCCCTCAACTATAAAATATGTACTAAATCTTAATTATAGGGGATTCAGTGTTTTGCTTGTTCTGTTTACTGGAGGGTTTAGTTTTAATTTCTTAGAGATTTTTGGTTTTGTCTTGTTTTATTTAGGAAGCACTGGGAGATGTTGTTTACTGTAGTCTACCTGAAGTTGGGACAAAATTGAACAAACAAGGTGAGTGTTGTTAGGATCTTGGAATGATCCATGCCATGAATTTTCTTTACCTCATCTTTACATTGAATAGTAAATTGTTTGTACCCTGGATTAATTAGAGTGTTTTTGTTTGTTTGTTTGAGACGTTCTCGCTTTGTTACCCAGGCTGGAGTGCAGTGGCACCATCTCAGCCCACTGCAACCTCCGCCTCCCGGGTACGAGCGATTCTTGTGTCTCAGGCATGTGCCACCACTCCCAGCTAATTTTTGTATTTGTAGTAGAGACGGGGTTTCCCCATGTTGGCCAGGCTGGTGTCGAACTCCTGACCTCTAGTAACCACCTGCCTCGGCCTCCCAAAGTGCTGAGATTACAAGTATGAGCCACCGTGCCCAGCCAATTAGAGTGCTTTTGACCCAAGTAGTAGGGTGGTGCAAAAGTAATTGCTACTTAGGAGGATGAGACAGGAGAATTGCTGGAACCTGGGAGGCGGAGGTTGCAGTGAGCCGAGATCCCATCACTGCACTCCAGCCTGGGCGACAGAGCAAGACTCTGTTTCGAAAAAAGTCTGTTAATATCAATATGTTAGATAATATCCTTAAACTAATGAGTACCCTTTTAAGACATTCTGCTAAAGGCAGTTTTTTAACTTGATGTAAAATCTACATACAGTGAAATGCATGGACCAGAAATGTACAATTCAGTGAGTTTTAACAAATGTATACACTTGAATAAACCTTCCCAATCAAATAGATGACATCTTCTCTTGTTTCTACACCATAGATTAATTTTGCCTATTTAACTTTATTTGAAAGGAATCACACAGTGTGTGTTATGTTTGACCGCTTTTGGGGTTTACTGAGCTTCTTGAATCTGTAGATGGAATTTTTTTTTTCCATTAAATTTGGAGACTTCTTTTTTTAGTCATGATTTCTTTCTCTTCTCACTTCATTCCTTTTTTCTTCTCTGATTTGAGACATGTTCGTCAGATCACTTGATACTGTCCTATAGGTCCCTAAGACTGTTAACTTTTCAGCCTTTTTTTTTTTTTTTTTTTTTGAGGCGGAGTCTCGCTCTGTCGCCCGGACTGGAGTGCAGTGGCCCGATCTCAGCTCACTGCAAGCTCCGCCTCCCGAGTTCCCGCCATTCTCCTGCCTCAGCCTCCGGAGTAGCTGGGACTACAGGCGCCCGCCATCTCGCCCGGCTAGTTTTTGTATTTTTAGTAGAGACGGGGTTTCACCGTGTTAGCCAGGATGGTCTCGATCTCCTGACCTCGTGATCCGCCCGTCTCGGCCTCCCAAAGTGCTGGGATTACAGGCTTGAGCCACCGCGCCCGGCCTTCAGCCTTTTTTTAAACTGTTTTTTTCCTTCTTCTTCTTTTTTTGAGACAGAGACTTGCTCTGTTGCCCAGGCTGGAATGCAGTAGTGCAATACTGGCTCACTGCAACCTCTGCCTCCCAGGTTCAAGCAGTTCTCCTTTTTCAGCCTCCCTAGTAGCCGGGACTACAGGCACACACCACCACACCAGGCTACTTTTTTTTTTTTTTTTTTTGAGTTTTTGGTGGAGACACGGTTTCACCGTGTTGGCCAGGCTGGTCTTGAACTCCTGACCTCAAGTGATCTACCTGCCTTGGCTTCCCAAAGTGCTGGGATTATAGGCGTGAGCCACTGTGCCTGGCCGGTGGCTCACTCCTGTAATCATATTTTATGTTTTCATGTATGTTTGTATTTTATGTTTTCAAGTCACTGACTTTTAACATTTATAATAGTGTTTTTTGTTTTTGAGATGGAGTCTCACGCTGTCACCCAGGCTGGAGTGCAATGGCATGGTCTTGGCTCACTACAACCTCCGCCTTCTGGGTTCAAGCGATTCTCCTGCCTCAGTCTCCCAAGTAGCTGGGATTACAGGCGTCCACCACCATGTCCAGCTGATTTTTTTGTATTTTAGTAGAGACCATGTTGGCTAGGCTGCTTTCAAACTACTGACCTAAGGTGATCTGCCTGCCTCGGGCTCCCAAAGTGCTGGAATTACAGGCATGAGCCACCACGCCCGGCCCAGAGCTTATAATTGTTATCTGCAGGAAGGTGGTCTGATACAAGGTACTTCACTGTCACTGGAACATTCTAAAGTTTTCATTTTGTTTTTTTCTGAGCCACAGCTAAGTTGCAAGAACATTGAGTTTTAGTGAACCAACACACATCTGGCATTCAGGCACATCACCATTTGTTAGTCACTGTGTCCGGGACACACAGATAGGTCCACTCTGTTGAGACAATACATACCCTTCTCGTGGGTTATTACAACCTGACAAAACGTGTGGTTTTATTTTTAATTAAAGAAATTTAGGCCAGACGTGTTGGCTCACGGTTGTAATCCCAGCACTTTGGGAGACTGAGGCGGGTAGATCACAAGGTCAGGAGTTCAAGACCAGCCTGGCCAACACAGTGAAACCCAGTCTACTAAAAATACAAAAATTAGCCGGGCGTGGTGGTGTGGGCCTGTAATCCTAGCCACTCGAGAGGCTGAGGCAGGAGAATCGCTTGAACCTGGGAGGCGGAGGTGGCAGTGAGCCGAGATTGCGCCATTGCACTGTAGCCTGGCGACAGAGCGAAACTCCGTCTCAAAAAAAAAAAAAAAAAAAAGAAATTTGGAATTTTAAAATCATAGCTGTATGACAGGAATCTACTTTTTCGTATTTTATGTTTTCAGGTCACTGACTTTTAACATTTCATGTTTTATTTTATTTTTTCCATTTAGATGAGTTTGGTGCTTTGGAAAGTGTGAAAGCTGCTAGTGAACTCTATTCTCCTTTATCAGGAGAAGTAACTGAAATTAATGAAGCTCTTGCAGAAAATCCAGGACTTGTAAACAAATCTTGTTATGAAGATGGTAAGCTTTTGCTAGAAATTTCTCAAGGAATTACTACCACAGTTAATATTTTATCTAGAACTTAAAGCAAGCTTAGCTGATTGTGACTTCATCTTTTTCTACTTCTTGGTACTAAATAGAGATGTTCTGCTTTAAAAGGAAAACAGAGGTTAGTTGAATACATAAAGTTATGTTTAAGATTTCTGGCTAGGCGCAGTGGCTCACGCCTGTGCTCCCAGCACTTTGGGAGGCCAAGGTGGGTGGATTGCTTTAGTCCAGGAGTTGGAGACCAGCTGGGCACCACGGTGAGACTCTGTCTCTATAGAGAGACAAAAATTAGCTGGTTGTGGTGGAATGTGCCTGTAGTCTCAGTTGCTAGGGAGGCTGAAGTGGGAGAATTGCTTGAGCCTGGGAGGTCAAGGCTACAGTCTGTAGTGAGCCAAGATCACACCACTCCACTCCGGCCTGAATGACAGAGCGAGACCGTCTCAAAAAAGAAAAAAAAAAAAATCTCTGGTGATAAAAGCATTACCTTATTTTGCAGGGTTCTTGATATCAGTTGTAGATTCTTTGGTTTTGGTGTAAACACCTGCAAAGTACTTTTTCAGACATAAAGCAGCCACTCATATTGTGTGACACGGGAGGTAACAAAATAATAATATATTCTACATTAATTTTTGGTTATCTCACATTTTCATCCTTACAATCTAATGAGGTAAGCTAACAGCAATTTTCTCTATTTTGTAGATGAATAGAGGCTCCAAAGTATTTATCTGTCAGGGTCACATGGCTGATAAATGGCAAAGTTAGGATTAGATTGTAGTTCTCTTTTGCCTGTCACCTAGTCCTTCTAATTACTACTGCTTTCTAATCCCATTAACCTCAGTAGTTAGTGTTCGATTTGTTAAAGATATACCTGGCCTTGTATATTTGCATCATATACTTAAGGACTTATTTTTTTGAGACAGAGTCTCCCTCTGTCGCCTAGGCTGGAGTGCGGTGGCATGACCTCGGTGCACTGAAACCTCCCCTTCCCGGGTTCAAGCACTTCTCCTGCCTCAGCTTCCCAGTAGATGGGATTGCAGGCAACCGCCACAATGCCTAGCTACTTTTTCTGTTTTTGGTAGAGATGGAGTTTCACTGTGTTGGCCAGGCTGGTCCAGAGCTTCTAGCCTCAAGTGATTTGCCTGCCTTGGCTTCCCAAAGTACTGGGATTACAGGCGTGAGCCACCGTGCCTAGCCCCTAAAGATTTAAATGTCATTGTCTGATACTTACTACAACCTAAGAGTTCTTGATTTATTATGGTGGAATCTATTCTAGCTATAATTATTTTCATTTGTTATATACAAGTATTTTAATTCTTAAGGCTAAAATTTAAAGTTCCATGAACAAATATGTATAGTTTTTGTAAAGAATGCGAGATTGAGGCACTCAAATTTATTTTACATTTTGGATGAATCTGACTTTTTAAAAAGTTAATGTGGAATATAAGGTTGTTTTTTGGTTGCAGGTTGGCTGATCAAGATGACCCTGAGTAACCCTTCAGAACTAGATGAACTTATGAGTGAAGAAGCATATGAGAAATACATCAAATCTATTGAGGAGTGAAAATGGAACCCCTAAATAAACTAGTATGAAATACCGCAACTCAGCAGATTGTCTTAAATTAGTGGTGGATAGAAGACTTAGGATAGCAACTTTTAGCATTACTGATGGAGAAGAAAAAAACTACTGTTAACGCTGCTAATGAAGGAAAATGCCCTTTAACTTTCTAATGATTATAGATTTTAGACTAGGCTCTAGTGTTCAGAATTCATTAAATTATCCATGGTAAAAACTAGTTTTAAAAATTACATAATTCAAAGATAACGTTGTTATTCTTAAGCCTTTTTATAATATTGTAACTTGCATATATCCATACCTGGATTTGGGATGAAATACTTAATGATCTTTCCATTGGAAATAACTGGGAGTGAAGAGGTTTTTGTTGCTTGTACAGTGTCAGATGACACACCACTATCCTGATTTTGCAATACACTGCATTTGCTGGTGCTATTTTTATACGGTGAAGCAACAGCTTGCAGCAAAATAATAAAATACTTCTTCGTTAATCATGTTTTTTTGTTTTGATGTTAATATTTCATTTAGTGACTCTGCTAGTATTTGTGAAAGTGCTAACTTTAACTTAGGGAAAGTTACCTTTTTTTTTTTTAAAGGAAATTTAAGCCAGACAATGAAAAGCTCCAAGAAAATGTTTCCTTTAGTCACGAATCTGGTTTTTCTTAAGCCAGGATCACCTTTAACATAATAAATAAATCACCGACTTTGATTTTCTATCACGTGAGGTCTGAAGGCAGAAGAGGAAAGACAAAAGAAGGTGGAAGTTTTGATCAGTATGTAGCACATGGTATTTTTAAGAAGTTAAACCACATTCAGGTTTCCACTTAAGTCATGGGAATAAAAGTGGACATGGATTGAAGCTTTATGAGCTCAGATAATGGACTTTGATAGTGAGTATTCTTTGCAACTTAAGCATATTTAGAGTGCCAAAAGGTATTTCCAAGTAGCTAATATGTAGCATACTCTAACCAACTGTAATATGCTGACAGTATTGGGGTGGGGGGGTCTATATGCACATGCACATATATATATATACATATACACAGAGTGAGAGGAGATAAACTCCTGTATCATTTTCTCAGTTACTAGAGGAAAAAAGAAGTATTCATATAGTACCACCTTCTGGTGGTGAACAAACAGCAAACAGAAGGACCTAGCGAAAGTAGGTGAATAACATACAAATCTTCCCTGCTCCTCAGATGAAGAAACTGTTCGTTCCAAGACTCTGCCAGTAGCCATATCACTGCTTAACTGTATCTTTGTACCCTTATCCAGAAAGTATTGGCCAGGCGTGGTGGCTCACGCCTGTAATCCTACCACTTTGGGAGGCCAAGTTTGGTGGATCTCTTGAGCCCAGGAGTTTGAGACCAGCCTGGGCAACATGGTGAAACCCCATCTCTACAAAAATACAAAAATTAGCCTGGAATGGTGGCATGTGCCTGTGGTCCCAGCTATTTGGGAGGCAGGTAGGATCAGTCTGGGAGGTCAAGGCTGCAGTGAGCACACCACTGTACTCCAGCCTGGGTGACAGTGAGAACGTGTCACAAAGTATCCAAGGTATCCTGGATGATTGTCTATATCGTATAATTATCAATCAGGTTAATGGATCTGTCTGCTTAGAAAATACATGGGGATGGCCAACACTTTGGAAAGCCGAGGCGGGTGCATCACTTGAGGTTGGGAGTTCGAGACCACCGTGATCAACATGGAGAAACCCTGTCTCTACTGAAAGTACAAAATTAGCTGGGTGTGGTGACCTGTAATCCCAGCTGCTCAGGAGGCTAAGGCAGGAGAATTGCTTGAACCCAGGAGTCGGAGTTTGCAGTGAGCTGGAGATTGCGCCATTGCACTCCAGCCTGGGCAACAAGAGCGAAACTCTGTCTCAAAAAAAGAAAACAGGCCGGGCGCAGTGGCTCGCGCCTATAATCCCAGCATTTTGGGGCAGAGGCGGGCAGATCACAAGGTCAGGAGATCGAGACCATCCTGGCTAACACAATGAAACCCTATCTCTACTAAAAATACAAAAAATTAGGCATGGTGGCATGCACCTGTAGTGCCAGCTATTTGGGAGGGTGAGGCAGGAGAATTGCTTGAACCCAGGAGGCGGAGGTTGCAGTGAGCCGAGATCACGCCACTGCACTCCAGCCTGGGCGACAGAGTGAGACTTCGTCTTAAAAAAAAAAAAAGAAAATACGTGGGGATGAGTAATTACATAGATTTACCCTTTTGTTTTGAAAGTTCTCTAGACACGTCGATTACCATCATTTCACAGGTATGAAAGGTGATAGGATAAGAAATTTGTTAAATAGTTGGGTGGTCGTAGTAATGATTTTCACATTTCCTGGTCTACTCTTAGTCCCTTAGCAAATTTTACTATAAAAATATTTAAAATGGGGCCGGGCGTGGTGGCTCACACCTGTAATCCCAGCACTTTGGGAGGCCAAGGCAGGCAGATCACAAGGTCAGGAGATCAAGACCATCCTGGCTAACACGGGTTTCACATGGTTTCAAAATAGCCAGGCGTGGTGGCGGTCGCCTATAGTCCCAGCTACTCGGGAGGCTGAGGCAGAAGAATGGCATGAGCCCAGGAGGCGGAGCTTGCAGTGAGCCAAGATCGTGCCACTGCACTCCAGCCTGGGCGGCAGAGCGAGACTCAGTCTCAAAAAAAAAATTTTTTTTGTTTGTTTTAAATGGGACTCTCTGGGTAGAGGGGGAAGATGAATGTTCTAAATAAAGGTGGGAAGCAAAAGTGGCCATTCTAGAGTATGAAAGTCCGTGAGTGGTTATAGTCTCTGAAAAAGGTGGGCAGTTTATTTTCCTTTTTTCCTCCCAAAGACACACATACTTGCTCTGTAACAACCCCTCTTTTTTCAAAGAGTAGAACATATGGCAACTTGCTCTTCCACTATTTAGAACACAGAGCCAAATCCACTGTCATTTATGTCACAGTGCTGCCAAAAATACAGGCTTTGAATGGCCCTCCAAATTGACTGAATCCAGGGAATTTAATTTTCATGACCTCATATTCCTTTTGAATGGTTTTGGCATTAATAGAGCAGATTAATAAAAGTTTTGAAGAAAGCTTTCTAGTAACTAAAATGAGAAACTGAATAGGTTACCCAGGAAGTGTGAAATTTTTTTTCTGGTATCACCTCCCAGGTGGTTTAGTTGTTGACTTTAGGTTTTGGTTTGTTTTTTTTTTTTTTGAGACAGTCTCACTCTTGCCCAGGCCAGAGTGCAGTGACACGATATTGGCTCATTGCAACCTCCACCTCCCAGGTTCAGGCAATTCTGCCTCAGCCTCCAGGATAGCTGGGAATACAGGCACCCAGACGACGTATGAAAAAAACTGGAATAGAATTATAGCTGAATCCGTCTCCTTGGAGCAGTCACAGTGCTAGAGAACTTAGATACCGATTTCTTTTTTTTTTTTTTTTTGAGACTGAGTTTTGCTCTCCAGGCTGGAGTGCAGTCGTGTGCTCTCAGTTCACTGCAACCTCCGCCGCCCGGGTTCAAGCCATTCTCCTGCCTCAGTCTCCCAAGTAGCTGGGATTACAGGTGCTCGCCACCACACCCGGCTAATTTTTGTATTTTTAGTAGAGACAGGGTTTCGCCATGTTGTCCAGGCTGGTCTCGAACTCCTGACCTCAGGTGATACACCCGCCTCGGACTCCCAACGTGCTGGGATTTCAGGCATGAGCCACCGCGCCCGGCCTAGATACCGGTTTTCTACAGCAGAAATAGTCACACTTTCTAAAGCGGAGGGCCTTGGAGTCAGACCCGAGCTGGAGTGAAGGAATGCCTTGCGATCTCTCTTCAGCAAGCTGTTGTTTTAAGGACATGGGGCCACTTTCCTTTATTTGTATAACAGATGCCAGTGCCCACTTCAGAGCTGTGCTGCTCCGGGCCAGAAGTTCAGCTAATGTCCGTCGGCCCGGTGCTGTAGGTGGCGTAAGTGGGCTCTTCGAGGTTCACAACGCGTCCTCCCGTGACGTTCTCGGCCTGTGAAGTTTGTGTCCATGGGAAACGCGCACGGCGGTTCCTCAGGGAGCCGAGGGAAAAAAGTGGGGATGTTTCTGGCCGCCTGGCATCTACTAAACATCCTAGCAGGCAAAAGGGCGCTCCTACGGAACTCGCCGGCCCGAGGGCCCGGGTAGGCCTCCACCTCCACCATCTCAGACCCTCCTACCTTGGCCTTTCCGGCGGCAGCTTCCGGAGCGGGTAGGAGGTGCCACGAGCCGCCCCGCCAGTGCTTAGCTTTGTTGGGCTACGTCACTTCCGCCGCGGTCCCGCCCCCCAGCGTGGCCGTAACCCAGGGCAACGGCCCAGCACGCAGCGACCTGAGTCGCCCTCGCCCACGGGCCAGGGCTAGCTGTCGCGAGGCCTTCCATCCGCTTGGCCCCACAGGTGGGTGTGAGCGGCCATTTCTCCACCCCTGGGGCAAGGCCCCGGACCACTCCAAAGGCGACAGAGCGAGAGGCCCTGCCTCCTTCGAAAAGAAGCGAACCTCTGACGCGGGGAAGCGAAAGGCAGAGGCACTAAAGGTAGGGGCTGCCCCAGAGCGGGCGGGGTCTGCGGAGGGGGCGGGACCTGGGGCGGTGGGCGGGGCCTGAGGAGGAGCCGTTGGGGGCGGAACCCCTTAAGGGCGGGTTCCTTTAAGGGCGGGTAGACGGAGGACGGGGAGGAGTTCGAAAGGATAATCGAGAACGTTTTTCTGAATGGGATAGCTTGAAAGAAGGGCTGGCGTCTTTGTGGCACGGTGGGAACTGGCGGAGGAAGGGGAAGAGCTGGATGAGGAAAAAAGGCTCATGGAATGAGGGGAGGAGCCTGATAGGAAAGGGGTGGGGCCTGCAAGAAGGGGCGGGGCTAGATGAAGAGGTGGAGCCGAGCGTGATGCGCCTGGGTTTTAGAGGTGGCAGGTGGAGCGCGTGTTTGCTGACTTCTGCTTTGCTGTGGGCTGTAAGCTGTGTGAGAGCAGAGAAGACGGGTGCTGCTTTAATTTTTTATTCTCAGTGCTAGGTACTTAGTGAATTCATTAACGGGAGTTGAAAAAGGGGAAGTGTTTGAGACTGGGATTGGAATAGATGTGGTCTGATCCGGAGGGATGGTGTAGAAACTGCGCTCCTTGGCATCATTCTGTGAAATACTTGAGGTTCCTGAATAAGCAGAAGGCACATATAATTAACAAGGAGGATAAAATTTATGCTCTTGAAAATATGAACAAATTGTGCAAATTGGGTGGCGCGGGTGCTTAACTTTGAGACAAAGTTTCGGTTTCTTCCAGTGTGTTTCTAAATGCGACTCCCACCTCCTTTTCCTGTAGAAACTATGTTACTCATGATCAGGATGCTCAGGTCAGTCTTCAGGACCTATTTAACTGGTTCATATAAGTGAAGATTGGTCTTGTATTAAGAAACTTAACTTCCACCATGGCTAACAGTATTTCTAATGATTATTCCTTCACTCAGCATAGGTCGTTAAAGACCCGACCCACAGGAACGTTCATTCAAACTCCAAATGAGGCTGCCAGAAACTCATCTTTCTCTGGTTGGAATTTAGGATTCCTTTAAATCTATAGCTTCTAAGAAGATGAGGGTGTGTGGCATAGTGCAGAGCCAATGAGAAGCTGGGGCAAGGTGATGAGGAGTTTTGAAAGATTTCCATCTATCTGCTTTTGACATAAACAGCCTGCGTTTGACTTAATACCCTGGGCCTTGGTTTCTTCTGGTCCATCAACATTTCCCCGCCCTTAATGAATTAGGAATCTGTCAACCAGGTATAGGAATCTACAGTAAGATATTTATAATCTGACTGTATAGACAGACTGGCAAACATGTGGCACTCTTTATTTTCTGGCAGACTTACTTAATCAACCCCAGAAATTTTTCCTGCTGTAGTCAGGTCATAAGATCCTTCTCAATACAACGCTTTAGGTAGCCACTACTCGTTTGGAGTTGACAATTCAGAATTTTTTTTTTTTTTTTTTTTGAGACAGTCTCACCCTGTTACCCAAGCTGGAGTGTAGTGATGCGATCTCAGCTCACTGCAACCTCCGCATCTCACGTTCAAGCAATTCTTCTGCCTCTGCCTCCAGAGTAGCTGGGACTACAGGGATGAGCCACCATTCCTGGCTAATTTCTGTATTTTCAGTAGAGATGGGGTTTCCTCATACTAGCCAGGCTGGTCTTGAACTCCTGATATCAAGTGATGCACTGGCCTCGGCCTCCCAAAGTACTGATGTGAGCCACCGCACTCTGCCAGAATGTATTCTTTATCCCTGATCTAGATAATAGGTGTTTTAAAGAGAGAGAGAGAGAGAGAGAGATCAACTTCTATAACTCTTGGTAAGTTCCTCTAAAAAATGAAACTATCTAAATGGATGGATCTGGAATCCTGTAGAAAAGATTTAGAAACATAGGCCAGATCATTGCATAGGGAGTAAGGTGAAGGTGAATTTGCAGCACTTGAATAATTAGCAAATGTCCAAGTGAAAGGGATATCCAGACGGCAGTATCCTTTACCCATCCTTCTCAACGTCTTTATCCATGATGTAGATGGAGATACAGAAGGTATCCTCGTCAAATTAATGGCGTCATCGAGCAAAAAGGAATGGTCAAACTGTGGGAAGTCAGAGTTAGGTTGTGAACTATCTGAGCGGGTTTAATGATGGTCCAAAAACAAAAGGGGAAATTTTACAAGGATCTGATGCATTTGGAGTCTACATCTAACTAACACAAAAAGAATAAAGAAAAAGCAAAAAGAAAAGAAAATCAACAGCATGGTTATGGAGTAAAGAAGACAGGACTTTTTAGCCATTCATGTGAAAAAAAAAAAAAATCTAGAAGTTGTAGTTCACCTCAAGCTCAGTGTTAATTAAGATTGGGTTATAGGGTTGGGTGTGGTGGCTCATGCCTGTAATCCCAGCACTTTGGGAGGCTGAGGCAGGCAGATCACCTGAGGTCAGGAGTTTGAGACCAGCCTGGTCAACATGGCAAAACCCTGTCTCTACTAAGAATACAAAAATTAGCCAGGCATGGTAGCGGGCGCCTGTAATCGCAGCTACTTGGGAGGCTGAGGCAGGAGAATCGCTTGAACCCAGGAGGTTGCAGTGAGCAGAGATTGTGTCACCCCACTCCAGCCTGGGTGACAGAGCCAAGACTGTCAAAAAAAAAACGGCCGGGCACAGTGGCTCATGCCCATAATCCCAACACTTTGGGAGGCTGAGGGGGGCGGATCACAAGGTCAAGAGATCGAGACCATCCTGGCCAACATGATGAAGCCCTGTCTCTACTAAAAATACAAGAATTAGCTGGGTGTGATGGCGTGCATCTGTAGTCCCAGCTACTCAGGAGGCTGAGGCAGGAGAATCGCATGAACCCAAGAGACGGAGACTGCAGGGAGTCGAGATCATACCACTGCATTCCAGCCTGGTGACCGAGCGAGACTCTGTCAAAAAAAGAAAAAAGGAAATAAAAAAGATTGCGTTATACTTTTTAAAAAATATAATAACTTTGTTTAATTAATAGATGTAGATTTCAGATCAAAAGGAGTCAGATTTCAAAGCAGACACTTCTAGTCAGACCACTTTTGAGGTATTGCTTTCAGTTCCAGGCACCACATTTTAAGAGACAGGTAATTTTGCGTTCTTAAGATAATGAGGAACTCAAGATTTGTATCTGACAAAATAATAGCTGTCTTCAGATGTTTTCAGATTTGTATTTGAGAAGAATACCCAGAACTGAGGAACAAAATGTGCAGATTTGCAGATGACTTAATTTGAGATCATTCAAATCTTTAGAGATTCCAATGGGAAGAAATTCTTGTTAAGTTATGAGCGCTCAGTCATTGAAAGTACTTAAGCAGAAATATTTAAGCTGAATTATTGTTGTATTAGTTTTCTGTTGTTGTTGTGTTATCTGTTTAGGATCTCCTAAGTCATCCAATCTGGACTCTTATTGGACGAACCCACTTCCAAGATCATTCAGACTGTTGGCCGAATTCAGTTTCTTGAAGTTGTGCAACTGAGATCCACGTTTAATTCCTCATTGTAAACCAGGGTCTTCTCTCAGCTCCTAAATGCCATCCACATTCCTTGGGATGTGACCCCCCCACTTCATCAAAGCCAGAAACAATGCATTGAATTCCTCTTGTGCTTTGTATCTCTGACTTCTGCTGCTGCTAGCTAAGACAAGTTTGTTTTAGAAGACTATGTCATTTGATTAGGCTTACCCGGATTATCCAAAATAATCTCCTATCTTCACGTCAACTGGTTAATAATCATAATTACATCTGCAAAGTCCCTTTTACTATGTAATATAAAATATTTGTGGATGTTGTATTTCATCCTGTTCACCCGAGGATTAGGGTGGGAAATCTTGAGGGGAGAGAATCTGTAGAATTCTGCCTACCACGTTATCTTTCAGGAACATTCTAGAAGAGCTTATTGCAACAGGTATTTTTGCCCATTTTTCTCTCCATGATCATAAATTAACCTTATATACTATTAATTCTGCCTCTAATCAGAGTTGTATCTTTGAATTAAGTATATTTTTAGTCTTCCAAAGACATGGAGCTTTTATTCCTGAGACTTTCAATCTCTAATAGTCACCTTTTAGCCTGAATTTATGGTACATACCAATCTGGCTTTACACAGTGTAATAACTACAGACATCTGTTCCCTTCTATAGTGGTAAGATACTTTATGTTTTATATTTTCCTATTGTGAAACAGCAATTGTATTTTCCTTTTTTACCTTAAACTAGTCCTTTTCTGCTAGCATCATGTGACTTCCTATATGGTAGCTATAATTTAGAGGACTAAATAATCTATTTAGCTAGTTCCCTTTAGTATGTAACTCTTCAGTTATTTTTTAAAGTATGTTATAATTGACTGGGCACTTTGGGAGGCTGAGGTGGACGGATCACTTGATGTCAGAAGTTCGAGATCGGCCTGGCCAACATGCCAAAACCCCGTTTCTACAAAAATATACAAAAATTAGCCAGGCATGGTGGCACACGCCTGTAATCCCAGCTACTCAGGAGACTGAGGCATGACAGTTGCTTGAACCTGGGAGTCAGAGGCTGCAGTGAGCCGAGATCACACCATTGCACTCCAGCCTGGGCAAGAGAGTGAGACTCTGTCTCAAAAACATAAAAAAAAAAAAAAAAAAAGTAGGATGGGTGCGGTGGCTCATTCCTGTAATCCCAGCACTTTTGGAGGCTGAGACGGGTAGATCACCTGAGGTCAGGAGTTCGAAACCAGCCTGACCAACATAAAGAAACCCCATCTCTACTACAAATACAAAATTAGCCTGCCATGATGGCACATGTGTGTAATCCCAGCTGCTCGGGAGGGTGAGGCAGGAGAATCACTTGAACCCAGAGGCAGAGGTTGCAGTGAGCCAAGATCGTACACTTGCACTCCAGCCTGGGCAACAAGAGTAAAATAAATAAAAATTTAAAAAAAATCAATAAAAATAAAACAGTAAATAAAAAGTATGTTATAGCTAGTTTCTTTTCTTTTTTCTTTTTTTTTTTTTTTTGCATCAGATATAATCATGACATGAACAACCCCTCACAGTCAGAGTCCCACTTGGCCTTGTAATCTCAGCTCTGACACGATCTCAGTAACTTTACTTACCTGTATAGGACAGACTGTGGTATAGCAACAAGCAGTTCCTCAAATCTCATGGCTGGAGTCTTTAAGCTTTTTCTCATCCATGCACAGTCTGATGAGGGTTTATGGGGGCATTTCTCAAAGCTGTGACTCAAACTCTAGGCTTCTTCCATTCTGTGGTGCTGCTAAGTCAACACGTGACCCCCAGGGTCATCGTGGGAAGAGAAGAGAGAACTGAAGGAGGATGTTACCTGTTCACTGCCTCATCCAGGAAGTGACACACATCAGTTCCACTCACAGTCTGTTGACCAGGCTAGTCACGAGGCTCTGTGAAGTCACCAAAATCTGGCTTCTTACTCCTCCTGGAGATGTAGAAGGAAGTATTAGCCCCGCTTCTCCTTAAAGGTAGACAATGTCCGTGATTTGCTCCAGGCTAATGACGTGTGAACTGAAGTCAAATGAGTGACTTCCAGGAGGAAACATCTAAGAGCCATGTTTGCCATCACACTCTGCATCACCGTGGGCTGTGGTTTCCGATGGCGCAGCCTCCGTCCGTTCACATTCAGGAGGGAGGACAATGTGGAACAGAGCCCCAGACATCATGCAATGAATCTACAGCATGAGTTAGAAAGAAGCCTCTGTTTTTTTAACCACTGGAAAAGAAATAGGGCTGCTTGTTGCTGCAGTCCATCCTTGCCTGTCTTGACTAATGCTAGGAAGTCAAGACTGATGGACAGTACACCTCCTAACTCAAAGTGTACCCACTGCAGCCTTCTTCAAAAACAGCCTGGCAGCTTGAGTCCTATCTGGGGCAAAAAAGACGTAAATCAAAAACAAGCAAACACAAAATCAGAGTTCTATTTTTTTAATAAATCCATTTCTAACCTTATTTTCATTAAAATGATAAAGTAGCCACGTTATTACCTTCTTTATCAAAACAATATGAAGGGCCAGGCACGGTGGCTTATGTTTATAATCCTAGCACTTTGGGAGGCCGAGGCGGGTGATCACCTGCAGTCAGGACTTCATTACCAGCCTGGCCAACCTGGTGAAACCCCATCTCTACTAAAAATACAAAAAATTAGCCAGGTGTGGTGGCGGGCGCCTGTAGTCCCAGCTACTCGGGAGGCTGAGGTAGGAGAATGGCATGAACCCGGGAGGCGAGCTTGCAGTGAGCCAAGATTGCACCACTGCACTCCAGCCTGAGCGACAGAGCGAGACTCTGTCTCAAAAAAAAAAAGAAAAAAAAATTAGCCGGGCATGGTGGCATGTGCCTGGAATCCCAGCTACTTGGGAGGCAGAGGCATGAGAATCACTTGAACCCAGGAGGCAGAGGTTGCAGTGAGGCAGGATCATGCCATTGCCCTCCAGCCTGGGCGACAGAGCGAGACTTGGTCTATAAAAAAAAAAAAAAAGTATATATATATGTGTGTGTGTGTGTGTGTATAAGCAAAGAAAGGCTAGGCTCACACCTGTAACCCCAGCACCTTGGGAAGCCAAAATGAGAGGATCGCTTGAGGCCAGGAGTTTGAGACCAGCCTGGTCAATATAGTGAGACCCCATCTCAAAAACATATATATAAAGAAATACAAAGGCCCTTTCTGTACTATATGGCATGGTCATTTCTTCTGCTATCCCTTCACTTCTTTTCAGCTACCAGGCCTTTGGAAATTTATGTTCTTGGTCGGGTGGTCTCTTTCCACGCAGGTTTTCCTTTGGGCAGTGTTACTTATTTGTAAATAGGAGATATGTTCATTGTTCTCAGTTTACATTGATTTCTCCCTGTCTTTTCCAACTTTAACTTTTATACAACACACGACAGAAAACATGTCCTTTTGCTGTATTCAACTGGTCTGCCTCTACTGTTGACTGTGGTAGCTTAATGGTTGTCTTTGTTCATTTCAGGAGTAAGTATTCTGAATTATAGATTGGTTAGGGTGTTAAAGCTACATTAACTTTGCCAGATGTATAACAAAGGAGCATTTGCTACTCTGTGTACTTCTCTTTCTTTTTTTTTGAGACGGAGTCTCCCTCTGTCGCCCGGGCTGGAGTGCAGTGGCCGGATCTCAGCTCACTGCAAGCTCCGCCTCCCGAGTTTACGCCATTCTCCTGCCTCAGCCTCCCGAGTAGCTGGGACTACAGGCGTCCACCACCTCGCCCGGCTAGATTTTTGTATTTTTTAGTAGAGACGGGGTTTCACCATGTTAGCCAAGATGGTCTCGATCTCCTGACCTCGTGATCCGCCGGTCTCGGCCTCCCAAAGTGCTGGGATTACAGGCTTGAGCCACCGCGCCCGGCCATACTTCTCAGTTCATTAACAAATTGCATGATCTCAACATGGTGTCACAGATCCAAATAGTAATGTCTATTCTTTTCTGCATTTACACCTGTTCCTCCGGCCGTTCAATAGATTCAGTGAGAATGCTTTGTGTACTGTGACTTAAGAATCATTGGACAAATATTTCTGGAGTTCCTCTGAATCACTTTTATAAATCCTATTATCTGATGGTATATCTTTTCTGTACATCTGTTTTTCTTTTTTTTTCAATAAGTCCTTGTTCAAGGTCTTTACTCCAACTTAAAATTACATAAACCATGTTATTTGTTCATTGATACATTTATTTCTTTGGGAGACTGAGGTGGGTGGATCACCTGAGGTCAGGAGTTCAAGACCAGCCTGGCCAACATGGTGAAACTCCGTTTCTACTAAAAATACAGTAATTAGCCCTGCATGATGACACATGCCTGTAATGCCAGCTACTCGGGAGGCTGAGACAGGAGAATCGCTTGAACCCAGGAGGCGGAGGTTGCAGTAATCTGAGATTGCACCAGTGCAGTCCAACCTGGGCAACAGAGCAAGTGTCTCAAAACAAAACAAAACAAACAAAAAACCACATTTACTTCAGTTTGCTTAAGGTCAAAATTCGTTGTACCCTGGCTTCTATCATTATTCCACATTTCATTTCTTGAAGCTCTCTGATAACATCATGGCTTTGAAAGTTTTATTATGGGAAATTTCATGCTTACATAAAAATATAATAGTACGATTAATCTCCATGTCCTCATACCCATCTACAACAAACAGAACTTAAGGGCACTTTGGTTTCATTATTCCCTCCCCAACCTCAACCTCACATTATTTTGAAGCAAATCATATTATTGGTAAAAGAAAATAAACTACTTTACAGTTCTTTGGCTGATCATTTCCTTTTAGTGTCCGTCTTTAAATGCTACTAGAAAAGATATTTTCTGGATTATGGTGAATTTCCATAGGCCATGTGTTTTAGGCTCTCATTTATTTCATTTCCAAATATCTTAAGTTCTTTCATCAATTTTTCTTTGGGTTTATTCTTGTTTATCCAAACGTGCACTTCAGGGGCTTGGATCTGAGTCAACTATTTCTTTTGTACATGTTGGTTCTAATCACTTTAATAGCTTGTGTAATAGAGTTTAATACCTTCTGGCCTACATCTCTGAGCTTTCCTGCTTTGTACTCTAAATCCAATTTTAGAGTTGTATCAGCAAACGCATCTCCATGGCAACATGTTCATTGTGATCTTTGTGTTTTCTTGATGTGGTGGAAAACGTTAGTATGGACTTTGATGTATGCTTTATCCTGGTGATTCTCAAACTGAATCAGGTTGTAAAGTTCAGTGAAAGCCAAGAAATGGGACGGCATGAGCTCTTGATTTACGTCAAATCTGTAAGTCAGGCATAATTTTACTACCAGAAAATATTATATGAATATAGATGTCTGCAATCCAACATAAAAGTAAAACTGCATACAAATTGCGAGGAATCACATATCCACTCTTTTCTTTGATCTTCTATTGATTCTTGTACATTTCTGTGTGTCATCTGCTAACATGAGCTGGAAGACAAGAATGGGTAATAAAACTTGACAGTTACAAAAAAATTAGCCGGGCGTGATGGCAGGCGCCTGTAGTCTTAGCTACCTGGGAGGTTGAGGCAGGAGAATTGCTTGAACCCGGGAGGCGGAGGTTGCAGTGAGTTGAGATCACACCACTGCACTCCAGCCTGGGCAACCCGAGGGAGACAAACAACAACTTGGTAGTATGTTTCGAGAAGGGAAACTTAAAATACAACTTTTCTATCCACTAACTGAATTTCTTTTTAATTAGGAAAAGACCACCAACATTCTCTTTTAGTAGCGGAGTGTCTTGATTCTGCCTGAAGTACACCAGGGTTCTGAAGGTGCATCTGGTGATCTGGTATGCAGTCATCTGACCTTTTGACTAATAATACTGTGTTAATTGACTCAGGGATGATTCTTAGCTTTGAGTCACAAGGAATCAATATAGTTCCTTATGAACCGTCATTACATAAGTAAAGTGCTTATAAAAATGTAGTGTTGGCCAGGCACGGTGACTTACACCTGTAATCCCAGCTAGTTGGGAGGCTGAGGCAGGAGAATTGCTTGAACCTGAGAGGCGGAGGTACAACTTCCAACCTAAAATTGTACAAAATTTACTCCTGTACATTTTGTCAGTGAGCTAAAATCGCACCACTGCACTCCAGCATGGGAAACAGAGTGAGACTCTGTCTCAAAGAAAAAAAACAAAACAAAACAAAAAACCAAAAAAACTACTGTAAGCCTCTGTGGAGAAGTCAAAATGGTAATTAAACAGATTTGTTATAAGAAGTACTGATCTCTTCCTAAACAGAAAATGAAAAAAACTAGTTTTCTGGCGTGGGTCATGTTTGGCTGAGAGAAAGCAAGGAGTGGGTGTCCCCTGTGGCTTCTTTCTCAGCACAAGCAAGAAACTTCTTGAGAAGACACTGGGTGCTTATCCGCACTCAAACCAGAGCGTTGCTGGTCACTGCTCACGTATTCCAGTTCATTTTTGCAGCCTGTGGGGTCCACAGGAGGAGCCCCTATCTGTAGGAAGGTATTAGGCTTTTGCCCTTTTTTTTTCTTTTTTTGAAGTGGATTCTTACTTTGTCGCCCAGGCTGGAGTGCAGTGGCACAATCTCGGCTCACTGCAACCTCTGCTTCCCAAGTTCAAGCATTTCTCCTGCCGCAGCCTCCTGAGTAGCCGGGGCTACAGGTGTGCACCACCACACCTGGCTAATTTTTTTGTATTTTTAGTAGAGACAGGGTTTCACCATGTTGGTCAGGCTGGTCTCAAACACCTAACCTCAAATGATCCGCCCAGCTCGGCCTCCCAAAGTGCTGGGATTACAGGCATGAGCCACTGCACGCAGCCACTTTTGCCCTTTTTATAGATGAGCAAACAGACCCAGAAAAGTAAGTCATTGCTCCAGAGACACAGCCAGTAAATAGGCCTGGAACTGTTCAGCTCTTTGGCTCTGATCAGGTTTACAACTTTGCAGACCCTTTGTCTAGATTCTAAATGCCAAGTGCATTTTCCAGAAAAACATCCATTAATGGTAGATAGGGTTATCACCATCATCATCACCATCACCTACTGTTTTACTTTGCTAGGGGCATCATGACAATGTACTACAGACTGAGTGGCGTAAGCAACAGAAATGTATTACCTCATAGGTCTGGATTCTCAAGGTACAAAATCAAAGTGTTGGCAGGATTTGTTCCTTCTGAGGGCTGTGAGAGGAGGCTCTGTTCCAGGCTGCTGTCTTTGGCTTATAGATGGCCATCTTCTCCCTATGTCTCTTCATATCTTCTTTTTTTTTTTTGAGACAGAGTCTTGCTCTGTTGCCCAGGCTGGAGTGCAATAGCGCAATCTCGGCTCACTGCAACCTCCGCCTCCCAGATGCAAGGGATTCTCCTGCCTCAGCCCCCTGAGTAGCTGGGATTACAGGTTCGCACCACCACACCCAACTAATTTTGTATTTTTAGTAGGGATGGGGTTTCGCCATGTTGGCCAGGCTGTCCTCGAACTCCTGACCTCAGGTGATCCACCAGCCTCAGCCTTCCAAAGTGCTGAGAATACAAGTGTGAGCCATTGCTCCTGGCTGCCTTATCTTTCATAGTGCCAGTGGTTGGCAGTGGATGGTTTTGTAATATTTGTTCTCAGTCTCTTCCTGAACCTACCTTCTTTCTTTCTTCCTTTCTTCCTTTCTTCCTTCCTTCCTTCCTTCCTTCCTTCCTTCCTTCCTTCCTTCCTTTCTTTCTTTCTTCCCTTCCTTCCTTCCTTCCTTTTTTTTTTTTTACGGAATCTCACTCTCTAACCCAGGCTGGAGTGCGGTGGCCCGATCTCAGCTTGCTGCAACCTCTGCCTCCTGGGTTCAAGTGATTCTCCTGCCTCAGCCTCCCTAGTAGCTGGGATTGCAGGCGCCCACCATATTTTTAGTAGAGATGGGGTTTCACCATGTTGGCCAGACTGGTCACAAACTCCTGACCTCAAGTGATCTGCCTGCCTTGGCCTCCCAAAGGAATTCCTGGAATTACAGGCGTGAGCCACCGCGGCTGGCCATATTCCTGAATGTGTCTTGAAGATATTTCACCTGAGTATTGAATTGCTTTTTTTAAAAAAAATTAATATTAAAAACAAAGTTCCATTCATGTTTTCAAACAGCAAGAAGATGTTAAAAACTTTAAGCAACCATCGCAGTAATGGATCTCTGTCAGAAAAATGAGACTGACTTAGAAAATGGTGAAAATAATGAAATTCAATGCACAGAAGAAACAGAACCAACCTGTACTTGTCCAGATGGAAGAAGTGAAAAGAATCATGTTTATTGTCTTCTCGATATCAGTGACATTACGCTTGAACAAGATGAAAAAGCCGAAGAGTTTATTATTGGAACGGGATGGGAAGAGGCAGTGAGTATCTGAGTCACAGCTTTTCTATCTCTTGCACATCAGTGTTTTGGTGCAAGCCTCTTTTTTCCAAAAACAGTTAATATTACCAAAAAATGTGGAATCAGTGACATGTAGAAACCCTGGAATCGAGGTAAAATATTACTGATGGTAATAGCGGCACCCACTATGTGTATTTATGACCACTTAGTATGTGGACAGGACAGTACTAAGTGCTTTGGATACATTAATTCATCTAACCTCTCAATAGCCAAATGAGGCAAGTATTATTCCCAGCCTCGCTTTGTGGATAAGTATACTGAGTCACCTGGAAGACAAAGTAACATACTCGAGATCACCCAGCCAGTAAGTGGCCAAGGCAGGGCTTGAATCTAGTTCCTCTGGACTCTAGAACCCTGAGCTTCTTAACGGCTATGCTGAACTCCCTGAGAGAACTGAGGCTTCTATCCTAATGGTTCTACTCAGAACTCTGCAGGCTTTTTCTTCCCCCCAATGAAATGGAGTTTCACTGTCATCCAGGCTAGAGTGCAGTGGCGCGATCTTGGCTCACTGCAAGCTCCGCCTCCTGAGTTCAAGTGATTCTCCTGCCTCAGCCCCCTGAGTAGCTGGGATTTTAGGTGCCCACCATGCCCAGCTAATTTTTGTATTTTTAGTAGAGACGGGATTTCACCATATCGGCCAGGCTAGTGTTGAACTCTTGACCTTAGGTGATCTGCCCACCTGAGCCTCCCAAAGTGCAGGGATTACAGGCCTGAGCCACTGCACCTGGTCTGCAGGCTTACTCTTAAACAATTCTTAGAATCAATAATAGAATCCTATGTTTAAAACTATAAGAAAACTAAAAAAAAAAAAAAAAAAGGCATAAAACTATAAGAAAACTTGCTCTAATCCAGTGATTAAACATAGGATTACTAGATAACACCTAATTTATCAGTATAAGTATGTCCAATATGTGATCCTGTGTTTTTATCTGGCAACCCTATTTTAACCGTGATCTCTGTGGCAAGATCAGCCAGAGGACTCTGGGCGTGGATGGGGAGTAGGTGTCCCTGGGTATGCAGGGCTCCTCTGCATTCCAGGACTTGCCTCTGCTCCTGGGTCTCCCTCCAGCCTATCCAAGTAACAGTGTTTTCCCCAGGTATGGGAAGCAGAGACTGGCGGTGCTCGAAATCCTTGTTGGTGGGCCAAGTATGAACGGTTTTCGTTTTATTTTAATAGCTTCGAATTTAAATGTGCATTTGAAAAGAAATATAGTCAGCACCTCAAAGTGGCCATTTACAAATACTATTGCTTAGTGTTTTAGTATTAACAAATGCCATTGCTAGTATTTAGGATTAACAAATCCTATTACAAATACTGTTATTACTTTGTAGGGGTGAAAGTGGATATTTTTCTACTTTTTTTTCATGCTTTGAAACTTTGAAGAATTTTTTTTTAAGTGAATGAATTTTAAGAAAATTATCGGTGGGGGAAGGGGTAGTAAAAAAATAAATAAGAATATTGTTTCACGTAAGGCTGCCAAAATGGGAATGTGGCCAAAATTGGAGCAAGGACAGTTTGGGCCCCTCGGCTGGAGGAGTAACATGCTGCTTTATTTGCAGGTCCAAGGGTGGGGAAGGATTTCTCCAGCTGCCTGCATCTGGCCGAGGAAGTTACCAAAAAAGGCGAGGGTAGGGGAAGGTGCCTGCAGCGACTGCTTGGTGTGTGTTAACCTGTCCCACGGGAGCCTCGAGACCAAGCCTCCTACAGAGGGGGGCCCAGAGAAGGATCAGAGCAGCCCCTCCCAGACTCAGGCAGCCCCCCAGGGCCCCAGCGCTGCTTCCAGGGCGATTAGCAACATCTGCTTTCCCACCTACTTTCGAACAGAGAAAAAAAGTCTGCAAATCAAGGATTTTATTTGGTGCACCGAAGACTGGGCCATCCCGGACACTAGTAGGGGCAAGGCCCTTCGGAACCCCAGTGGAGGGGTCCACAGAGGGCTGTCCATCCCAGGCCCCCTGACTTCCAGGGCCCTCCTCGTTCTGCCACCCCTGAAGGCTTCACTTTCAAATGCCTTGGATGTTCTGGGTAAGAAGAGTAAGAACTCTTTCTTGCAGTCAGAAGAGAAGGTGCTGAGTGTGGAAAAGGATGGGTGTCTGGCTTGTGCATATGGCTTGAAAACAGCAGATGGGAAAGGTGAAAAGAGACCCAGTGAGCTGGCCAAACACACTGTGGTCAACGACACGCCATCCTCCCCTTCCCCAGCGGCCCGGACATCACTGCTGGCCGATCCGGAGCAGCGCTGCCTGCATTGGTCCCTCCTGTCTGAGAAAAACCTGGCGTGCCCTTCAGACTCCAGTAACGTTCGCTATCTTGCTGCCTTGCAGCTTCTGCAGAAACGGGGAGTGCAAAACTACAAATCCAAATTCCAAGCCAAGGATCCAAGACCTCCTGTGATCACCCAAAAGGCCAAGCAGGAAAACAGGCCCCAGATGCTGGAGACCAAAGTGTTCCCGAGACCTTTCCTGCCGTCCCTCACCGTGAGCAGGGTTGTCATTCCGGTCTCTACCCACAGGATCCTCTGAGTGGTCATGGGAGAACCCCTGGGAATAAGCACTGCTTGAGATGCAGCCATCCTTTCTCTTTCTTCTCTCTCATTTCTCACCCACCCCCGACTCCTTCTTTCTCTCCTCTCCGTCAATCTGTTTTTCCCCTTCTTTTCCTCCTTTTTTTTTGTAGTACAACCGAAGAAAACTGAACCTCTGTGAATGGGGTGGGATTTATTCTCTAAAACACCATATTCATGTGTTACCTGCTTCTGCTACTTAGCCATTCACAAAATGCCAACTGATCATGCCAGCCCTGGCCTCTGCCTGCCTCACGTCCACACCCAGCAGAAGCCACGCAGAAGGTGGGGAATCCAAAGGGCCAGCCCAGAGCCGTCTGGCAGGTGCCCTTTCTGCCCCACCCCCGTGCCTCAAACTAAGTATACTGGACTGGTTTAGACCAAACTGCCTCCTGATCTTTTGAACGAAGCAGGTATCTATCTGCTGCCTCATTTTTTTTTTTTGAGACGGAGTCTCCCTCTGTCGCCCGGGCTGGAGTGCAGTGGCCGGATCTCAGCTCACTGCAAGCTCCGCCTCCCGGGTTTACGCCATTCTCCTGCCTCAGCCTCCCGAGTAGCTGGGACTACAGAGCCCGCCACCTCGCCCGGCTAGTTTTTTGTATTTTTTTTTTAGTAGAGACGGGGTTTCACCATGTTAGCCAGGATGGTCTCGATCTCCTGACCTCGTGATCCGCCCGCCTCGGCCTCCCAAAGTGCTGGGATTACAGGTTTGAGCCTCCACGCCCGGCCCTCTGCTGCCCCGTTTGCTCTTGCAACAAAGATCTAAAGAATTGCTTTAATAGAAAACTCCAGGCCGGGCGCGGTGGCTCACGCCTGTAATCCCAGCACTTTGGGAGGCCAAGGCGGGTGGATCACCTGAGGTTGGGAGTTCGAGACCAGTCTGACAAACGTGGAGAAACCCCATCTCTACTAAAATAATACAAAATTAGCCGGATGTGGTGGCGCATGCCTGTAATCCCAGCTACTCAGGAGGCTGAAGCAGGAGAATCGCTTGAACCCAGGAGGCAGAGGTTTGCGGTGAGCCGAGATTGTGCCATTGTACTCCATGGGCAATAAGAGCGAAACTCCGCCTCCAAAAAAAGGAAAAGGAAACTCCAGCTTGTGTCCAGGACGTCCAAGGCATCAGAAACCCTGTGTGTCCAGGGTGTCACACTCTTAGATTGTTTCCATGCATATATGCTGTCTGTCGTCTCCTGCATGTTCAGGTTGCTGTATCCTCAGATTGCACCCTCATATTAATCTCTGTCTGGAAGTTTTAGCCACAGTGCTACAAAATCCAACCTGGGAAGCAGGTTAGGAATAATTACTTTTTGGGGCCAGGCGCGGTGGCTCATGCCTGTAATCCCAACCCCAAGAGGCCGAGGTGGGCAGATCACGAGGTCAGGAGATTGAGACCATCCTGGTTAACATGGTGAAACCCCATCTCTACTAAAAATACAAAAAATTAGCCAGGCGTGGTGGCAGGCGCCTGTAGTCCCAGCTACTCAGGAGGCTGAGGCAGGAGAGTGGTGTGAACCTGGGAGGTGGAACTTGCAGTGAGCTGAGATCGTTACCACTGCACTCCAGCCTGGGCGACAGAGCAAGATTCCGTCTCAGAAAAAAAAAAAAAAAAAAAAATTACTTTTTGGGAAAAAAATAAAAAGATCACTGTGATTATCACCTCAGATGCTTCCTCTGGCCTTTGCATCTAATGTTTGGAAACCCTCAACCCCAGACACTTTTGGAAAGGGGCTGTTACTTTCTCCCTCTGTCCTTCCTCTACCCTCATTTTACCCCAACTCATATTCCCACAGTTGTATCTAAATTAAATGACATTTGTAAATGAGTTATATTTTAAATGCCAACTAATGTTGCTAGGTAGACATGTCCTGATGAACCGTTCTGTGATATGAGTAATCATTAGGCTGCTTTGTAATGACATAGTTTGAATTTGCTTACGGTAGGTTGGACTTGAGCTCTGGATTTCCTGTCTCCTAAACGATGGAGTAGACAGAATATATGACTGTATTTGTAAATATCTGCTTCGATAGTGGTCTTTGTAATGTCTTGTCTGTCTGCCTAGGGGTTTATTTTTTGTTTTTTTTTTTGTTTGTGTCGTTTTTTTGAGACAGAGTCTCGCTCTGTCACCCAGGCTGGGGTGCAGTGACATGATCTTGGCTCACTGTAACCTCCGCCTCCTGGATTCAAGTGATTCTCATGCCCCAGCCTCCCAAGCAGCTGGTATTACAGGTGCCCACCACCACACCCGGCTCATTTTTGTATTATTAGTAGAGACCGGGTTTCTGGAGGTTGCAGTGGGCCGAAATCGTGCCATTGCACTCCAGCCTGGGCAACAGAACAAGACTCTGTCTAAAAAAAATAAATAAATAAGAATCCAAGGCCTCTTCCCAGACATTCTCTTTTAATCCTGCATATATGCATGGGGATCAGGGATCATTTTCCTCCTCTAACCCAAGGAGAAATTGTTCAACAGAGGGTTGGTTTTGTTCAGGGCAGCATTAAGGTTTGTAGCCTGGGTTTCTGAAGGCTCAAACTATATATCACAGTTTGGGGACGTTTGAAGTACTAGGTGGTAAATATCGTGTGATATTTGCAGGAAGGAGGGCTCAAGAATGTCATTTTTTCCTGTAAGATGGGAACAATTTTCAGACACAGGATGTGGTGAAGATGACCAGGTAATGTATGTTAAACTCCAACAGAGATCTGTGTTTTTCCTGAATGTACTGAGCGGATCAAATATAACAAGCTGGATAATTTCCCTCTAATGAATGACTGACTATTCAAAATTGTATGGAAGTCCTTTGGCCTGCGAGCTGGCATTTGGATATTTGATGATGAGTCTTTACTCTTGAATGGGTTCTCAGAACTTACCTTTGCAACTTGTCAACTAAGGTGCTCCTTGTTTGGGTCCAGTCCATCTTAATTCCCTTGCCTTTTTCCTCATCCGGTTTTGCCTGTATTTCCACTGTACCAGTCTAAACACCATCACTCTGCAGATTAAGGCTTGACTCTTGTACTAAATTTGTGCATACGGAGGTGTTCTGGGAAAAAACTTTTCAAGTTCAATCTCCTAGATCAAAAAGCATCTGTATATTTTCTTGGACACAGTCTCAGGATAAATCCAGTATTCACTGCAATAAGTAAAAATAAGAACCATCTTCCTTTTTCCTAGGAGCTGAGAACCATTAGGATGTATATTTTTTAATACCCCAACTTTGCCACTGAGCATTTCTGCCTTTGCCTATAAAATGAGGGAGTAATGTCTGACATTTTTAATAGTTCTGTCATTTTAATGCATTTCACTTGCCTGCAAACGTTTTTATTATAGAGACTCAACATGGTGAACAGTTGTTTCTGTTTTAGGTTTTGATCAGTCTTGCTCTGGATCCTGGATTTTCTAATGTGAAAATTTAAAAAAAATACTAAATGAATTTCAGTTTATACATTTCAAAAGATGATGATAGTAAAAACCCTAAAGAAATTTAGTTTTTTTTAACCTAAGACTATGGGGACTTACCTTCTCTACCAACACATACTTTGTTTGTTTGTTTGTTTGTTTGAGACAGGGTCTTGCTCTGTGGCCCAGGCTGGCACGATCTCAACTCACTGCAATCCCTGCCTCCCAGGTTCAAGCAATTCTCCTGCCTCAGCCTCCCAAGTAGCTGGGATTACAGGTGTGCACCACCACACCCGGCTAATTTTCATATTTTTAGTAGAGACAGGGTTTCACCATGTAGGCCAGGCTGGTCTCGAACTCCTGACCACAAATGATCCACCCACCTTGGCCTCCCAAAGTGCTGGGATTACAAGAGTGAGCCACCGTGCCCAGCCCCAATACATTCTAAACAATATACATAACTTCTTAGAGGATTGAATGGGAGGACTGAATGGCCCAGGTGCGTGCTGTATTTACAGCAATGCTGAAAGCCACCCCATCACCTGGCCTATCTTTAGGACAGGGCTTTTCAACCTTGGCCCTATTTGGGGCTGAATCATTGTGGTGGGGCCTGTATGTGCACTGTGGGATGTGTGGCAGCATCCCTGGCCTTGACATATTAGATGCCAATACCACCTCCAGTCATGACAACCAAAAACGTATCCAGACTTTCCCATATGCCCCTTCAGGGCAAAATACCCTAGCTGAGAACCACTGCTTTAGGGAATTAGGAATCTGGAGCCCAATGCCTTTGCTGCAGCTTCTCTGACAGCTTTACTTACAGATCAAGCAGGTGCCTTGGTACAAGTGTGAAGGGAGCTGGGAGAACGCCCAGCTTGCCACATCCCAGAAGGCACATGTGCTTTCCATTTTGTGCTGGTCCTCTAGGGTCTCCTGGTGGCACATGCCTAGGTCCCTTCTAGAAAGAAGCTAAGAAGCAACCATAAGTCTGCTTTTTTTTTTTTTTTGAGACAGAGTCTCCCTCTGTCACCCAGGCTGGAGTGCTGTGGCATGATCTCAACTCACTGCAACCTCCCCTTCCCGGGTTCAAGTGATATCAAGTGATTCTCCTGCCTCAGCCTCCTGAGTAGCTGGCATTACAGGTGCCCGCCACCATGCCCAGCTAATTTTTGTATTTTTAGTAGAGACGAGGTTTCACCAGGTTGGCTAGGCTGGTCTTGAACCATCCTGACCTTTAGCGATCCACCCGCCTCGGCCTCCCAAAGTGCTGGGATTACAGGTGTGAGCCACCACACCCTGCCAAGTCTGCTTTTCTCTGAGAAGAGTCAGAGTAACAGGAGGGTCCATTCAGCCAGGACCCTGAGTGACAGGAAGAGTTGTGGGTGTTCTCTTTTCCTGTCTTCAGGAGAATGTGCATTATTGGTTTGGCAAGGTTTTCAAGATAAGTCGAAGATGTTAAATTAATGTATTTACATTTAATGCCAATATTCAGAGTTCTCTAATGTTTAACAATTCACTTTTCCACACTCACTGCTTGGGCTGAACGGGTGTAAATATGAAGAGGCAGCCAATACTATGTGGGATACAACTTAGCAAGCACTGGCAATCTGTGCTTCATATGTATATATCAAAGTGGCTTTTCTCTCTTGTTTAGCTTAAACTACAAATCTTCCTCCCCTGTGTTTCTTTTAAAATGAAACAGTTGGCCGGGCATGATGGCTCATGCCTATAGTCCCAGCACTTTGGGAGGCTGAGGTGGGTGGATCACTTGAGGTCAGGAGTTCAAGACCAGCCTGGCCAACATGGCAAAACCCTGTCTCTACTAAAAATACAAAAATTAGCCAGGCGTGGTGGCACATGCCTGTAATCCCAGCTACTTGTGAGGATGAGGCAGGAAAGTTGCTTGAACCCTGGGAGGCAGAGGTTGCAGTGAGCTGAGATCCCAACACTGCACTCCAGCTTGGGCGACAGAGCGAGAGTCCGTCTCAAAACAATAAAAAAAAAAAAAAAGAAAAAGAAAAAAGAAACAGTTTCTGTACTTATTTTATGAGACAGGGTCTCACTCTGTTACCTAGGCTGGAGTGCAGTGGCACCATCACAGCTCACTGCAGCCTTAGCCTCCAGGGTTCAAGCAATCCTCCTCCCATAGCCTCCTTAGCTGGGACTACAGGCACACACCACCAGGCCCAGCTAATTTTTTTTTTTTTTTTTTTTTTTGAAGAGACGGGTTTTGCCATATTGCCCAGGTTGCCCTCAAACTCCGGGACTCAAGTGATCCACCTGCCTTGGCCTCCCAAAGCGCTGGGATGACAGGCATGAGCCCCCATGCCCAACCAGTTTCACCACTTACTAAAACTTGAGGAGAGCTAGCTTGAAAACATAATATAGTTTCTTATTTTCAGCACCACACAAGGGTTCTGACGATTCACTAAGCCTCTATTTTTTTTTTCCTTTGTATCTGCCCGAGAATAACCATGATCACTAAACCTCTAAACGTGAAAGAACTGTTAGTGATTTCATTTGTTCCAATCTGCATGTCCTCTGAAGGTAAAAAGAAATCCGATATTGAATTTGGGATCAATACTACTGGCCTTACTACTGTTCATGACTCTATTTTAATTTCTTTGGCTGTTCAACAAAATCCTCATGACTGACTTCCCTAAATTTCAGGAAAGTAGGATGTCCAAGAAATACTTGGTATTTTGGTAGTTAGAGAACTTTAACTCTGAAGAGTTCTTACTAGTTAAGCACATATCTTGTAACAGAAGAGTGATTTAAATGCTTGTAAAATATACCACATCTTGGCTGTGAGTTTCTTTAAAAATAAATGGCATTGGCCGGGCGCAGTGGCTTATGCCCGTAATCCCAACACATTGGGAGCCCAAGGCGGGTGGATCACTTGAGGTCAGGAGTTCAAGACCAGCCTGGCCAACATGGCAAAACCCCGTCTGTACTAAAAATAGAAAAATTAGTTGGGCATGGTGGTGCGTACCTGTAATCCCAGCTACTCGGGCGGCTGAGGCACGAGAATGGCTTGAACCCAGGAGGTGGAATTTGCTGTGAGCCAAGATCACGCCACTGTACTTCAGCCTGGGCGGCAGAGTGAGACTCTGTCTCAAAAATTTAAAAATAAAATACATCACATGTGGCCAGGTATGGTGGCTCACACCTGTAATCCCAGCACTTTGGGATGCCAAGGTGGGTGGATTGCTTGAGGTCAGGAGTTCGAGTCCAGCCTGGCCAACATGTATATAGATATATATATCTCCCATGTTACCAAAAAAGAAGGTGCAAAAATTGATACCAGCTTGCAGTTCTTTCATAGTATTGACTCTAAAATATAACAAAACTAAAATTATTTCCATGAGCTGAAATAAGACAATATAGAGTAAAAAATTCCTAAAGCATAGTTTGCTGAAGTGATGACTTCCCAAAATTAAAAATCTTAATTTTGGTGGGCTCACTTTTTAAAAAGAAAAAAGTTTTTTTATTTTTTTTTGTTTGCTTGTTGGTTTTTAGAGACTAGTTTCATCTACCAAGGCAAAAGTTATTGAGGGGAGTCTTAATGGTTGATTATTGTTTTGTCATAATTCAGATTCATTGACTTCTGCCACATTTTTATTGCAGCACGGGCTCTACATTTTCTGAAGTCACTAAATTTCTCGTTACAGCACAGGAAAAAGAAGATAAAGTAGGAGAGGGGTCAGTTTCACATTCAGTCCTAAGCAGCAACATGGTTGAGATGTAATCATAAAAGCAAATGTTTCACCCAGGACATGGAAAAGCGGTGGATCGCCAGAAAGCAAAGAGTCAAACGCTGTAAGCAGAAGCAGTAAGAAGACGCCAAGCTTGGAGCAAGGTCTTATTTAAACCTGCCATAGTCATCAGCTCGCTCTGTTAGGTCTCCCCAGCCCGCCCCTCAAAAAAAGGTTATATGCAGAGGTAATATATGTACTTTTGAGAATAACAAAGTCACCGTGGAGATAATTTCAAAACAATTTTTTTTTCATTTTCAGATATATTGGACTATTTCACTGATGCTAAAAAGAGTATCACTTGTTTAAATTTTTTGTGGTTTCTTTTTTGCAGCCTAATGTTCTGTAATAGTAACTTGCTTCCAAGTAAAGTATCAAAAGCTAATGGAGGGGCCATGGCTGTGGTCCCTCATAGGTCAAACTTCACTATTTTGGAATGCGTGGAGTTGGAACCAAGTTTTTATTTTGTTATTTATTAGTAAAGCAATAAATAAAATTATCTTACTAATAATTCATTAATTTTTGTTTTGTTATTAGTAAGGCAATAAAACATTTAGAGTTTTTTCTGGAGTTTGTTGAAGAAACTGAATATTGATAGTGTTCTAGCTCAAGTATGGCATAGACAGTGCGGCTTTTACTTATTCGCATAGTTTGGGCCTTGCTCCTTTCAAGCAAGCTGATTTTTAAACGCAGTGCCCCTGAAAACGTCAAGAACACTGACAACCTGAGAGCCATCTCTGTTTGTTTTTTTAGCCTGCCTCTCTGCATATGTAAACTAAAATATCAATGTATCTACTAATAAATACTGTTCCAACAACAGAGAGAATCCTTTGGATTTAAACATTGAAAACAATGTAGTTATCTTCTTGGCCTTAAGAACATTTTACTGGCTAACACTTTGCTGAAGAAACTAGATTAAAATTCATGGCTGGGCGCGATGGCTCACACCTGTAATCCCAGCACTTTGGGAGGCCGATGTGGGTGGATCACCTGAGGCCATGAGTTCAAGACCAGCCTGGCCAACATGGTAAAACTCTGTCTCTATTAAAGATACAAAAAATTAGCTGGGCGTAGTGGCACATGCCTGTAGTCCCAGCCACTCGGGAGGCTGAGGCAGGAGAATTGCTTGAACCCAGAAGGTGGAGGTTGCAGTGAGCTTAGATTGTGCCACTGCACTCCAGCCCGGGCAACAGAGTGAGACTCCATCTCAAAAATAAATAAATACATACATGCATGCATACATATGTACATACGTAAAATTCATGTCATTTAACAAATCAGAGCCATTTAGAAGTTGAGAGTATGAAGGCATATATGTTGTCCCCTCCTAGTTGTCGAATCTAATTAATGCCACTTAAACACGCTTCAGAGGACAACACACATGGATATATTGTGAGAGACAAGGAAAATAAAACTGCATATCACTTCAAAGGCTGCCTCCCTAAACCCCCCAAAGTGATACTGTTATACTGGGAGTCCTTGATTCCAGAGCTCCCAAGATGGTGGCCGGTGGCTTCCAAAATGGTGGTGGGCCGTTTCCAATATGGTGGCAAACCTCCAGTTCTCTGACCTGGGGTTGTCCGCCTCATGGATCCCAAGGAATGGAACCTTGGGCCATGTGGTGAGTGTTATAGCTCTATTAGAAGCTGTGGGTCACGGAAGAGAACCGTGGAACCCAGTGACTAGTGTTCAGCTCGATTAGGATGAACCTGGGCACTTAGCTGTTTGGGAACAATAGGAAGCTTTAGCCTGATCGGGAGCGTTTTTCATGTGTTATATTGAAGAAAAATGTGTATTCTGCTGTATTTTGGAGGAATATTCTGCCAATGTCTGTTAGGTCAATTTGGTCTATTTTGCAGTTTAATGTTGTTGATTTTCTGGATGATTGGTCCATTGCCACAAGTGGAGTGCTGAAATCTCCTATTATTGTTGTATTGCAGTCTATTTCTCCCTATAGATCTAATAATATTTGCTTTATATATTTGGGTGTTCTGGTGTTGGTTGCATATATATTTAAAATTGTTATATTGTTATATAATGACTTTCTTTTTGCAGTTTTGACTTAAAGTCTGTGTTATCTAAGTATAACTCCTTGTGTTCTCCTTTGGTTTCCATTTGCATGGGATAACTTTTTCCGTCCCTCCACATTAGTTTTTGTGTGACGTTGCATGTTAAGTGAGTCTCTTGCAGGCACCATGTAGTTGGATGGTGTTGCAGGTTTTATTTTCTAAATCCATTCAGCCACTCTATATCTTTAACTGGAGAATTTAATCTATTTACATTCAAGGTTATTATTATTATTATTATTATTATTATTATTGTTATTATTAGAGAAAGAGTCTCGCTCTGTTGCCAGGCTGGAGTGCAGTGGTGCAATCCCAGCTCACTGCAACCTCCACCTCCCGGGCTCTAGCGAGTCTCCTGCCTCAGCCTCCTGAGTAGCTGGGATTACAGGCACGTGCCACCACGCCCAGCTAATTTTTGTATTTTTAGTAGAGACAGGGTTTCACCATGTTGGCCAGGATGGTCTCGATCTCTTGACCTTGTGATCCATGCCCCCTTAGCCTCCCAAAGTGCTGAGATTACAGGTATGAGCCACTACACCTAGCCCAAGGTTATTATTGATAGGCAAAGACTTACTCCTGCTATTTGAAAAATTATTTTCTAATGTATATATCCTTTGTTCTTTTCTTCCTCTTTTGTTGTTTTGGTGGTTTTCTGCAGTGCTAAACTTTGATTCCTTTCTCATTTGTGTATTTGAGGTAATTTTTGTTTCTGTGGTTACTAAGGTACTCACATGAAAAATCTTATACATATAATAGACTTTTTAAAGCTGATTAACAACTTTGGTTCTGTACAGATACTCACACAAAATTTTTATTTTTTATTTTTTTTGAGATGGAGTCTCGCTCTGTCGCCCAGGCTGGAGTGCAGTGGCTGGATCTCAGCTCACTGCAAGCTCCGCCTCCCGGGTTTACGCCATTCTCCTGCCTCAGCCTCCCGAGTAGCTGGGACTACAGGCGCTTGCCACCTCGCCTGGCTAGTTTTTTTTGTATTTTTTAGTAGAGACGGGGTTTCACCGTGTTAGCCAGGATGGTCTTGATCTCCTGACCTCGTGATCCACCTGTCTCGGCCTCCCAAAGTGCTGGGATTACAGGCTTGGGCCACCATGCCCGGCCCACACACAAAATATTTTTGCCCTTCCTCCACAATTTAAAATTTTGTCTTAATTTACATCTTTTTATATTGTGTTTTCCTTAACAGTGTATTATAGCTGTAGTTATTCATACTAGAGATCTGAAAGACATATGCCACCATTAGAGTAATGGTGTATTCTGAATTTGATTATGAATTTACCTCTACCAGCGAGTTTCTATACTGTCATATGTTTTCTTATGACACACAAAATGATGAAAGTAATTACCATCCTTTTGCTTTTGGTTGAAGTACTTCCATACCATTTCTTGTAAGGCCAGTCTAGTGGTGATGAATTCCTTCAGCTTTTGCTTGTCTGAAATATACTTTATTTCACTTTCATTTCTAAATGACAGGGTATAGCATTCTTGGGTGGCAGTTTTTTTTTTTTCTTTCAGAACATTGACTATATCATCCCATTCTTTCCTGGGCTTCAAGGTTTCTGCTGAGAAATCTGTTGATAGTATAATGGAGATTCCCTTATATATGATTTGATGCTTTTCTCTTACTGCTTTTAAAACTCTGTGTCTTTGAATTTTTACAGTTTGATTACAATGTGCCTCTGAGAGGACTTCTTTGGGTTGAATCTATTTGGGATTCTTTGAGTGCCATGGATCTGGATGTCCATATATCTCTTCCAGGACTTGGGAATTTTTCAGCTATTATTTCATTAAATAAGCTTTCTGTGCCTTTCTCTATCTCCCTCTGAAAATCTCATAGTGTGAGTATCTGTTAGTGATGTCCCCATAAGTCCTGTCAACTTTCTTCACTCTTTTTCATTCTCTATTTCCTTTGAATGCATTATTTCAAAAGTGCTGTCTTCAAGTTAACAAATTCTTTTTATTTTTTTGACTGGGTGCGGTGGCTCACACCTGTAATCCCAGCACTTTGGGAGGCTGAGGCAGGCAGATCACCAGAGGTCAGGAGTTCAGGACCAGACTAGCCAACATGATGAAACCTCCTCTCTACTAAAAATACAAAAGTTATCCAGGTGTGGTGGTAAACACCTGTAATCGAAGATATTAAGGAGGCTGAGGCATGAGAACCACTTGAACCCAGGAGGTGGAAGTTGCAGTGCACTGAGATGGCACCACTACACTGCAGCCTCGGTGACAGAGGGAGACTCCATCTCAAAAAAAAAGAAAAAAAAAAAGAGGAAGAAAGAAAGAAATTCCTTTTTTTCTGCTTAATCTAGGCTGCTCTTGAAGCTCTCAATTGTATTTTTTATTTCATTCATTAAATTCTTCAGATCAAATATTTCTGTTAATTCTTTTTTAAATATATCTATCTCTCTTGAATTTCTCACTCAGATCAAGAATTATTTTGCTTATCTGTATTCTCTTATGTCTTGCTGAGCTTCCTCAAGATCATTATTTTGAATTCCTTTTCAAGAAATGCATACATTTCTCTCTAACTTTGGGGTTAGTTATTGGAGAATTACTGTGTTTCTTTGTTGGTGTCATATTTGTTTGCTTTTTCATGCTTCTTGTGTTCCTATGTTGATTCCTTTGCAGCTGATGGATCAGCTGCCTTTTCCAGTTCTATAGAGTGGCTTTCATAGGGAAAGGCTTTAACGTGCAGATGGGGCCTAAGGATCAGTTGAGTAAGGCACATTGGCTTTGGTTCTGCATGGGTACAGTAGTAGTGTGATCTTCATGCAGGTTCTTCAGCTGTAATCAATGTCAGCAATGCCTGCAAGTGCCTCAATGGCCTAGGCTGCAGGAGACTGTGTGACTGGCATATCGGGTTGAGTGGGGCTCCTTTATGGATGGAGTATCAGGCTTTTTGCATGCTGAGGGATGCTGGGCTGGTCCACTGGCTTGAGCTTGGCTTCCCCGCTGAGCAAGACTTCCTGTTCCTTTGGAGGCAGGGCACTGCATGGGCTTGGGTGCTAGGGTCATGGCTGTTCTGCTAGGCCTAGGTTCTGAGTAGTTGAGTTCAGGACTGTGCTGCCTCTAGGATGGGTAAGATGGAGCACCTCTTGGGCAGCTTGTTCCCAAGGAGTAGGGAGCTGCAGTACCTCAGCTGGGGGATGCTGTACTACTGTGTGTGAGATGGTACAGTGACAGCAGAGTCTCAGGGATGGAGAGATGCAGTGGTTACTGTCCCCTAGAGCAGTGGGTCCAGTTTGAAAATGATGCTATGCTGTAGCAGCTTGGGTCACAATGTGGGCTTCTTCTCTGCAGTAACACGGCCATGTAAATTTGAGGCAGCTTTCTAAACTGGGCTCAGGGCCTGAGAGAACTGCAGGATTCCCCAGCAGAAAAGACTACAGGTGTCTGTGGTGGAAATGGGACCTGTTGGTGACCTTCTGCCTTTTTTTTCCCCCGGACAGAAATCCATCTTGGTTCTGAGCTGATCCTGACTGGGGAGATGGGGTGGCAGAGCAGGGTGTTTCACTTCCTTCTCTCTGTGGCCATCCTGAGTCTCTGTTTGCCACAGGTTCTCCACCACTCCCCTGACATACTGCAGCATTTTCTTTTTTTTGATGGAGTCTCGCTCTGTTGCCCAGACTGGAGTCCAGTGGCATGATCTCGGCTCACTGCAAGCTCCACCTCCCAGGTTCACGTCATTCTCCTGCCTCAGCCTCCTGAGTAGCTGGGACTACAGGTGCCCGCTACCACACCTGGCTAATTTTTTTTTATTTTTAGTAGAGACGGGGTTTCACTGTGTTAGCCAGGATGGTCTCGATCTCCTGACCTCGTGATTGGCCCACCTCAGCCTCCCAAAGTGTTGGGATTACGGGTGTGAGCCACCATGCCTGGCCTACTCCAGCATTTTTTTTTTTTTTTTGAGACAGAGTCTCACTCTGCCACCCAGGATGGAGTACAGTGGTGCAGTCTTGGCTCACTGCAACCTCTGCCTCCCAGGTTCAAGTGATTCTCCTCCCTCAGCCTCCCGAGTAGCTGGGATTACAGGCGCATACCACCACGCTTGGCTAATTATTGTATTTTTAGTAGAGATGGGGTTTCACCATGTTGGCCAGGCCGGTCTCGAACTCCTGTTCTCAGGTGATCCATCCACCTCAGCCTCCTAAAGTGCTGGGATTACAGGCGTGAGCCATCGTGCCAGGCCTCATTTTCTTTTAGATACTGTAGTCAAAATGTATTTTACTCATTCTTTTGGTCCTTTTCTGTGGATGCAACAAGCATTAGGGACCTATAGTCAGCCATCCGGCTGGTATTACCTGGAGTGTCTTTTCTTTCTTTCTTTTTCTTTTTTTGAGACGGAGTCTCGCTCTGTCACCCAGGCTGGAGTACAGTGGCCGGATCTCAGCTCCGCCTCCCGGGTTTACGCCATTCTCCTGCCTCAGCCTCCCAAGTAGCTGGGACTACAGGTGCCCGCCACGTCGCCCGGCTAGTTTTTTGTATTTTTAGTAGAGATGGGGTTTCACCTTGTTAGCCAGGATGGTCTCGATCTCCTGACCTTGTGATCCGCCCGCCTCGGCCTCCCGAAGTGCTGGGATTACAGGCCTGAGCCACCGCGCCCGGCCTGGAGTGTCTTTTCTAGGAAAATTGTTAGCATATTTTCATGAACAAAAGAAAAACAATGAAAAGAACTGGGTATGATGAAATAAAATCATTTTATCATATCATATGGCTTAGTCAGAAGACAATGAATGTGAAAACTTAAGGCAATAAAATAAGTCATGAGTAGGTTCAAGAATTCACAAAAAAGGTACAATTCTGGCTTCTCTTTAATCACTAAATTTCAGTTTTTACAAATAATTCAGGTTCAGGTTTTGAGGGGAAACAGTTCTTGTGTTATTACATGCTCAGTTTTTTCTATAAATAACTCTATTGGCTGGATTTACAAACATTGTCACAGAAACAAAAAATTTTTTAAGCCATAGATCACTCCATTTATATTTACAAAAAAGCCATAAACATGCATTTCTCCTTTATTAGGAGGACTTAAATAGAAGCTTGAATATTAAGGCAGTGATGATTCTAAAACATAATGAAATTCTAAGTTAAGGCTTTATGTTTGTTTTGAAACCCACACTCATAGGCAACTGTGACCAAAGCAAAATCTCACCTACTAGGTTGAGTTCATCTGCCCAAGGTATGTTATTTATCCATTACCAACACTTCTTTTGTATCAAATGTATGGGATAGGAATTAGTAGCAAAACCATCAATTTACTTTAATGAATCAATAGTCCCCTTACTAGGTTTTGAGGATTTAGCTTTCAATAACACAAGCATGTGCCACAGAAAAGAGCATTTGTGTGTATGTGTGTGTATGTGTGTGAATGTGGCGAACTTACAGGCTGCACTGATTCCTACTTGACTGGAAATTAGCCAACAATTAAGAATCCAAGATCTCCTAAAGACAGAAAATCCCCAAAGTATACTTGATCATGCTCCCACCTCAAAACACAGAAAGCGTTCTTGATTATTGAAGCAACAGGTCTTCACCTTCTTTGTTTTCTTTGAAGACTGTTTGGTATTATTCTCTTAAAAAAATGCAGAATACCGTATTTTAGGTGAATCTATCCTATAATTGCTAGCCTCAAGGCACAAGTAATATCCTTGCTAGATATCTTTTCTTATTCAAGGAAAAGATAAAGAATGGTGGATGGAAGGAAATTCACTTTAAAATAATTGTAGATTGCACTGCTGCCCTATCAAGCTTAGTAGAAGTGCGAAGTATTGAAACCTAATGGGGGATGCCCCTTTCCCACTTTCCTTCTTGCTTTTGAGTGACAAAACTCAGATCCAGCCTGTGGGTGCACTTTGGGAAACAGCTCCAGAGCCCCCAGCTCTGGCCTACTGTGGCGAGCAGAAAGGATCTTCACAGGGCACACCCCAAGATGAGGTCATAGGCATGTTTCCCTAACTCCCTGTTCCCATGGTTTGGATAACCTACCCTTATTTAGCAGGAACACTACACTAGGTGCTTGCTGCTGGGTTTTGTTTGTTAAATTTTGAGACAGGGTCTTGCCCTGTTACCCAGGTTGGAGTATAGTGCCATGATCATGGCTCATGGCAGCCCCAACCTCCTCAAGTGATCCTCTCACCTCAGCCTCCCAAGTAGCTGGGATCACAGGCACATGCCACTATGCCTGGCGAATTAAAAACAAAAAAAAATTTCCAGAGACACGGTCTCCCTATGTTGCCCAAGCTGGTGTTGAACTCCTGGGCTCAAGTGATCCTTCTGCTTTGCCCTCCCAAAGTGCTGGGATTACAGGGGTAAGCCACCACACCTGGTCCGTTGCTGTTTCCCTAGCTGATAATTTTACATCAATAAACCTCTTGTGTGTAAAGTGCTATACACTTGTATGCTGGTATCAGTAGTTCATGTAGGGAAGAGGTGACACTGATTACATGAAAACTGCTTCAAAGCTAAACAGAGTTGTAGTTTTCCTTGGTGTCTTTAAATCAGAAAAGAGGCGTCAAAGCTGACAAAGGTGCAGGCAGCAGAAGTCTAAGAGTACGGAAGCACCACTGCTTAAATCCTACGGTGGCAGCATCCCGTTTCTTTAGTGATTAGTAACAGGAATCAGGAATTTCTAACAAGCACTGCCAAAGATATTGTAGGTGCAATTTAAGTATATCGCACTTTGACTAAAATGTTTTGAAGATTTGAGAAATTTGTACCCTTGAACCTGGTAAGCCGGGCTTCAGCTAAATGGCTATAGGTTTTAAAGGTATGAAATACATTTTTTTAACATGGAAAGACTAGCTGTGAAAAGGCAAATGTAGGCAACACAAAAACAATTTAGATCAACATCTCAAACTTTATAATACACTCACATTTATACACAAATTTCTGTTTACAAGTTCAAAAGGCAAAGAATCGCAAAGAAGCTAAGCAACTGCATCATCAACTACATTCAATCGAATTAATACTGTTGTCCCCAGTCCATAGTTTTAATCCAGAGGAAATGGTAGATGCTGTCTCACACACGGACTCCACTGTTAGTTTTAGAAGTTGGAGACTGTGTGTGGTTCCGCAGAAGTCTGGGTTTCTACAGAGCTGAACTGAGACTCCATCGTGTTCCAGGCCAGATCAGCCAGAAGAAAGTCATCCATTGCTGTTTGAGTTTCGTTGCTGGTGAAGAACAAGCTCCCCAGGGTCTCAAACCCAGAACTCATGGTCTGTGTTTCTGTACTATTCAACTGAACTTTGCTTTCTAGAGCAGGTATATTTTTAGCAGTAGAGATTCCTTCAGTTTGGGTCTCTGTGTCAGATGAATCGGTACTCATGGAAAAGCTGGAGTGTTTCAGAATACTTCCTAGAGGAAGATGAGGGCTACTGTCTAAGAAAAAGTTTAAGTCTGTCTGTGTCTGTGTGTCAAACATCTCAAGGCCTAAGAAGTTAGAATTTCCCCTACACCCATAGGACTGAGCAGAGGTATCTGCGAGTAAGAAGTCCGTTTGAGTCTCTATGTCCAGTGACTCCAAAACTGGCTCGGTGTTCATGGTGCTAAGTTCACTCTCTTCAGTTTGAGTCTGGATATTTGAGGCTGAAAAGAACTCTTCAATATCAAAATCGATTCCAGGGTTCTGGGCTGGGCCAGATGGGAGCTGGGTGTCAGGTCCAGGATTTGTGTCAGACAAAAGACTACGATGATCCAATGTCTGAGCAGGTAGATTACTTGACAAGATGTTTTCCAAATCACTTAATAAATCTATGGTTTGGGTCTGATTATCTGTCATGTTCTGTGAAGGAAGCATACTATTCTGTGCACTGAAGTTTATAATTGGTGCAGATTTCTCAATATCTTGATTTAAAGCCTTAGGCTCATTCTGAGGTAACAAACTATGAGTTACTGTCTCTGCTACTAAATTGTTACTTATAATGTTACCCGTAGCAACATTATATGATGAATGAACACTCTCAAAAATGTCTCCGCACATTCCAGCTTGGTCCATCTGTACATGGTCATCTGTTGGACTTTGTATCCCACTGGTTTGAGTTTCTCTGGAGACCCCACCTGACTGGAAACAGGTGTCCATAAATGCATCAGTCTGAGCAGCTATAGATGAAGTTACCTTAGAGCTGGGCAAAAATGTCTGAGTGTGAACACTAATGGGAAGAGACACTTGAGAATCAAACGACAAATCAGTTTGAGAACAAGACGACACAGAGGAATCAGCGGTGGCCCACTGTGCAGAAGGTATAAAGTTTTGTGAGGCATAAGACAGATCTGTCTGCACGTTGATTGAAGAAATGCTGTTCTTTTGACATGTGTTCCCCAGTTCTTGTAAAGGATTAGATGGACTTTTACCCAAGTTCACTTGAACACCAGTACTTATTGGCTCAACAGCAACAGGATTAGCAATTTTGAAAAGAGGTAGGCTCTCCTTAAGAGAGCAAGCCTCTGAATCTAGGCCGAGGATCAGGGTTCCTACTGACAAGGGTAGTAAGTGCACAGCTCCTGTGGCAGAGCCCTGATCAACACCTAACACCGCAGGCTGGGCTGAGGAGTCGGCTGTAGGCACAAAGACAGGCATGAGAGAAAACTGCATCACGGGTAGTTTAACCAACGCCACTTTGGGCTTTGGTAAAAGCAACTTCTGAGGATATCTCGGTGGTGTTGTAAGAGTCTGCTTGTCAGTGTTAGAGCCACAAGAGTCTTCAAAAGATGGTTCTAGTTTTACTTCTGAAGCTTCTAGTTCTTGAGTGTCTGGTCTAGGGATTGGTTGGTTGTTCAATGATTCAATGGTCTTGTTGGATAACTTCTGGTTTTGTACACAGTTTTCCATTTTCCTTTTCTTACTAGGTGGGTCCCTGAAAACAATGACAGAGCAAAAAGAAAACCTTAAAATACAACTTTCTTTGACCATGACACCTATCCTCACTGACAAATGTCATTTCCTCCCTCTACAGCAGAGGTCATATTCAACCCAGACAAGACAAATCCCTTCTTTCGCAACTCTGGGAGTTGGTCCTATTATGGCAGGTGAACTTTCAGAAACATGCAAACAGAAAAGGAGGGAGCATACCTTTTTTTTTTTGTTAAGATCTAAGTACTAGAACTCAACTCAGATCTTTAAGCCAAAAGAAGCTAAAAGACTTACATAATGCAAGTTTTATCATTTCTAAGGCAGGAAGCTATCACACTAAATGAAAATTTGACCTTTAAATGAAGTAGTTTCATGATAAAATTTATTCATTGGCAGTTTGGTTCCCTCTAATAGAAAATTCTAGAAGCTGAGATTTTCAAATGGAAATAACAACGGACTCTCAAAGAGGGTTAGCAGAAAAAATAGGGGAAAAAACTGAGTCAAGATTTCAGGCCCAGACATGGGTCATTTGCAAGACCTGCTTCCATTTTCAAAAGCTTCCTTCTTCGACGTCACACACTTTCTAAGCCTTTTTTCTTCCCACACCACTGGCTCTCCAGGATGTTTCATCTGAAATGCTTCGCATAGCTACTAACTTTTGTGCCATCATTTCTTTCCCTTCACCTGTGTTCTGCAGGGATCTCGTGGCCCGTTCGGTAGATGTGAGATTGCAATGCTGTTCTACTGGCGTAGGGGCAGCCGCATGTGCACCGAAAGGTCTTGCCACAGTCCTCTGTGTGTCTTTTCAGGTCCCATTCTGTACCATATGAATTATTGCACTTACTACATTTGTGCTTCTTCTCAGCATGTATTTTCATAAAGTGCTAGGAAGAACACAGAAGGGATTCAGATGAAAAACAGCAACTGGTCAAAACATTTCAGAAACCATCATCTACCCAAATTAATAATGATTTTACACTGTTAATATAAATAACATATAAAATACAGCAGTCCAAGTCAAAAGAATGTAAAAGCAGGCACACTGCAGTTAAAATTATATATATGCCTCTTCCTGTTGCTTGGCTTTGTGAAAAGTGAGGGGATTGTTCTGGAAACAACTATGGTCCCCAGCATTTACACTCTCATCTGTAAGTGCTGTGGGCGGGGAAAAAAATGTCTTTCCAACGCTCTTCTCGGACACCCACCAGCAGACCCTCGGGGGAACATTTCAGATGCCAATCTCTTCCAGTTCTGAATCACCTCTTGTCCCAGTCACTGGGGCCCTCCCTCCTCTTAAGATTGCGGCTTCCAAAACTATTCTTTTCCTGGATTCTGCAGGTTCTTATTCCCCTGGGAAGAACAGTTCCTTTGTGCCTTTGCTCTCGGCCCTCGGAGGTATGCAGACTCACAGAGGAAATCTGTGGGCAAACATGTTCTCATTCTTTGCTGAACTGGTTTACTCTCTCTCTATTTTAACTCACTTCTAGACATATTCCCTCCAGACCAAGCCGCTTTTCCTTCCACTTGTGTGACAGCATACTCAGGTTTATACCAACTGGGAGACACGCAGGCATCTCCTCTCACAAGCAGCTGTCTACTCGATTCTGTAGTTATGTCTGCTAAGTAATCAGAATCACAATAGCTTTATAGCCTCTGTATCTCATCCTCAGAGAAGTATATAGTACCTGTTTTACGAGAGAAAACTGAGAAAATGGTCTGTCAGGGCCTCTGGGGCAGCCTTCAATTGGACAACAGTAGAATTTCGGTACAGTTTTCAAATCTTTTCTTATTGTTGGATTGACTATGCCATCCTGCAAAACGAAAATTACTTTAAATAATTATTTCAAAAAACCAACACAACAGGCTGGAACGGAAACAGAATGACTGAAAACGAGCACATTTTGTGAAATACTTTTAGTTAACTTATAATTTTTCCATCTAGTGTTAGCGGTAAGAGAAAAAGACAATGAGTAGATTAAATGAAGTGTGGTGAGAATACTAAGCAAGACTCTCAAATCCTGCATTCATTTGACCGTAATTGAACTCCTCTTAGTCAATTTATATTCCAGGGAGATGTCCCCCTTGTATGTTCCTAGGCTGTGAAATGCTCCATAAAACCACGGATTAGGATCACTACAAGATTCCTGCTCATTTCGAAGACACTGTCAGTGATACTCGGTAATCCTTTCATTATCCCTTCCAACCTCCCTCATGCTCCCCCGTAGTGTGTGCTCTCATCGTTGAATGCCTTTTACTATCTCCTGTCCTCTTCTTTCTCAGTGCCCCTTTGTCCAAGTCCTCCTATTTAAGTGGATTTTGTCATTAGCCTCTTAATCTAATTACTAGACCTTCAGCCTCTTTTTCACTCATACTTTATCAGATTCACCTTTCTCAAGTACAGCTTCGATCATGTCATTACCTCCCTCAAACGTTGTCAGCAGCACCCCCGTACCGTTCAAGTCCTAACTTCTTGAGCCTGGGATACTCGAAGTCCCTTACTCCATAGCTTCAAACTACTTTGTCTTCTCTCATTACTTCATGACACCTAAGAGCATGCGTTCTAATGCCCCACACCTTTTCATGGGCAGGGATTCATTTGTATCTTCTGTTGCCTTTGGGAATGTTTTGAACAGAATAAATGTTCAATAAAAACTGGTAGTATTATACTGAATCTCTTCAGGTGGCCATCTAAGCCCAAACTATCATGCTTGGGGAAGAGACCACTAAAGACAGTCAAAGTGGATGTTAATAACCTCACTGTCATGGCAACAAGCTGACACTGTCCATGCCCCTGCTTTCCGAGAGCCAACACCCCACCACTCGCCAGCACAGCAGCCTCCTCCCACCCCCACCCGCTGCTTTTGGGGCCTTCTTCCCATTTTTGTCCTCAGAGAATAAGCTCAAGGGTAGGATGGCTGAGATGCGAAATGGCAATGGCACGATAAAATGGAAGTTCAGTGAGAAAGTGGTGTTTTTATTCTGAAGTTCTATATACTTTCAAGACTAAAATGCAGTAGACTTTTTGTACTGTATCTTTTGTGCACACAACTGAATAAAGAACCTATGAGAGGAAACAATCCAGTAACAAGACAGAAAGAAAATACACAAGAGGAAAAGGAACACACAGTTGAAGAGTAGAGGGTGAAAAGAAAGGATTGTAAGAACTATAGCAAAAACTAGGAAAAACTGTCTTTCCAGCTACTCTAGTACCACCTGACTGCCTTCCGAGAAAGCATCCAAGAAGGAAGCGGTTTGCTTTGTCATCTTATTCTAAATTTAAAATTAGAAATCTTTGCACAGTATAGTCTATAGAGCAACTTGGAACCTTTCCTTTCCTTAAAAAATTTCTGGCAAATCATTAAAAGCAAACCTCTGGACTAAAAATAACACAAAATCCTCTAAGCCATGTTTTACAAATATAAATGTTGCTTGATAAGAGGTTAAGTGCCCGCCTGTCCCCTCCACTGCTTTCATACCCAAGGAACAAAAGAATCTCCAGCAATAAAATGTACATTTACTTCTATTCTTCCTGCCCCTGAATCCTCAGAGCTTTCATTTCTCCATGAATCCCACCGTACACAAGGCTGGGCTAGATTTCTGGATTTCCTTACGGACATGGAATATGGCCATATACCTTAGGCACGCACATCAAACCAGAAGGCAGCACATACTCTACAGCTTGCAATCCAGTTCCTCATTCTCACCCATCCTCGTTCTGAAGGGATTGCTCATCATTTATGTTAAGAAGGGAAGATTTGGTTGCGGGTGGGGTGTTTTGGGAAGAAAGATTAGAATAAAATAAGAACCACACAGCAACTAGTGGGGAGAGGAAGAAAATATAATCTAGAAAATATATAAACAATGAAAGAAATTATGCAAGCAGCTGTAACCGAGACTGAAAATTTCCACTGCCTATAAGAAAACCTGCCAATGAGATACTCCGGGCAGAATGTAGGTGGAGTCTCTGGTCAACACAGCTCTTAAAACCTAAGATAGCTTCCCAGACAGCCTTCCTCCCGGTTCCTTGTCCTTACCTCTCCCTCCTTCCAGTACTTTGAAAACAGGTATCAACAATAATGTTTGAGGCCTGGCGCAGCGGCTCACTCCTGTAATCCCAGTACTTTGGGAGGCTGAAGCAGGCGGGTCACTTGAGGTCAGAAGTTCAAGACCAGCCTGAGCAACATGGCGAAACCCTGTCTCTACTAATAAAACAAAAATTAGTTGGGCGTGGTGGAGCATGCCTGTAGTCCCAACTACTCAGGAGGCTGACGCAAGAGAATTGCTTGAACCCGAGAGGCAGAAGTTGCAGTGAGCCAAGATCATGCCACTGCACTCCAGTCTGGGTGACAGAGTGGGACTATCTCAAACAAACAAAAAAAGAACAATGTTTGAGGCAGGGTATGGTGGCGGAGCCTATAGTCAGCTACTGGGGAGGCTAAAGCAGGAGGATCACTTGAGATCAAGCGTCTGACAGCAACCTGGGTAACAGAGCAAGACCCGCAAGAGCCTTCTAGGTAGTAACCAGACTGAGGGTACGGATCACCATACTGGGCACCATCATATAGATGGCTATTGTGTCACACAGACCACCTTCATTAAAGGAAGACACCAAGACAGCAGCTGCTCAGGGGCCACTGGGCACTGTGGTTAGAAAGCCAGGACAAGACAGGAAAGTCAGTCTGTTTGTCAAGAAAAAAAGTGATGGATCTGGTGAGGTATAATTCCTGCTTAAAAAAAAAAAAAGTTTTCCCTGGCTGGGCGTAGTGGCTCACACCTGTAATCCCAGCCCTTTGGGAGGCTGACGCGGGTGGATCATTTGTGGTCAGGAGTTCAAGACCAGCCTGGCCAACATGGTGAAACCCCATCTCTACTGAAAATACAAAAATTAGCTGGGCATCGTGGTATGCACCTGTAATCTCAGCTACCAGGCAGGCTGAGGCAGGAGACTTGCTTGAACCTGGGAGGCGGAAGTTGCAGTGATCCAAGATCGCACCACTGCACTCCAGCCTGGGCGACAGAGTGAGACTGTCTCAAACAAAACAAAACAAAAAACCCAACATAATTAGAAACAAACCTACTGTATACTAACCAGTCCTGAAAAGTAAATGGTATCTTTATGTTCAACAGATGTTTACCAGGGTTTTTAAACAGCTAGAGCTCCTAACAGCAAGTCCACAGAAACGAACAACAGAAACTATTAAGAAAGAGTTCATTCTAAGTTATGATTAAATAAAGGATTTAGGTTGGGCACAGTGGCTCACACCTGGAATCCCAGCACTTTGAGAGGCCGAAGTGGGTGGATCACCTGAGGGTCAGGAGTTCGATACCAGGCTGGCTATCGTGGTGAAACCTGTCTCTACTAAAAATACAAAACAAAATTAGCAGAGTGTGGTGGCAGGTGCCTGTAATCCCAGCTACTAGGGAGGCTGAAGCAGGAGAATTGCTTGTACCCAGGAGGTGGAGGTTACAGTGAGCTGAGATGGCGCCATTGCACTCCAGCCTGGGTGATGGAGTGAGACTCTGTCTCAAAAACAAACAAAAAACCACAAAAACAAGAGGGAAAAAAAGGATTTAGTTACAATTTAGTATGAAAACAAAACAATAGGTTGAAAGCCATTCCCAGAGTTATACTTGTGTGCTGAAAAAAATGTAGAGCTTTTCAGTCCAACAATTCAGCCCTACCTGCAGGGTCTTCCTCAGCATACCTCAAGTACATTTCCTGACTGGCTCCCTGATCTTCATTTGAGAACGTTGTTGTACCTCAGTTTAGATGGTGGTAAGAGCAGATCACCCTTCATTGGCGACACATCTGTCCTACTAGAGACTACAACCTCAGAGTTTTCTGCTGTGAAATTCTTATCAGAAGCCTGACTATGGGCAGACAGAACATGCAATACTCTGGGTACTCTAAATGTACTCCTGATCATCAAAAGCTACATATTCGCAGAACTGCTTTCAATGACTTGAGCTTTTGAATTATGTCACTGCTGGCCTAGAGTGGTGGAAGGAAACTTGCCATTGTAATGACTGAGAGATTATGACTTAATAGGTCTGGGGTGGGGCTGGACATCTGGATTTTTAATAAGCTTGTCACAGATGTGTCCCGGGGTTGAAAATGACTGCCCCGTTTTGCATAACACGGAGGGTTGTTCAGACTATTGTCATGGTGTATTTACTGTGTCCCCCTCTTAAAGAAGAGCCACGGGGGCAATTTCCCTTAGGTCTCAATCCTGAGCTGATCTTACCAACACCGTGAAACTGACTGATGGTGTTTAGAGGCAAACTTACCACCCCTTTAAAACATTTTTTTATTCTTAATCGACACACAGTAATTCTTCCCACTGATGGGGTGCAGTGTGCAGCATGGATGCACATATACATTGCATAGTGATCAAGTCAAAGTATTTAACGTATCCTTGACCTCAAACGTATTGTCTCTTGGTGGAGAGAACATTTAAAACCCTCTCTTCTAGTTATTTTGGCACATACAGTCCACTGGGCAGGACCTAAGGGCGGAATTGTGGGTGTGGTGGCAAGCACAGGGCTTCAGAACCAGAGGCCCCGGTTTAAAGCCCCGCATCACCTAGGCTGTTGCATAATCTGTTTCTCATTAATATAATGAAGACGATGCGTCCGTCGCCAAACTGCCGTGAGAAGTCACGGGCAAAAACGTGTAAAATGCCTGGGCCGGCGCCCGGCACAACACTCGGGGCCAAGGAACCAGGGAAACGGCGCGTGTGGCAGACCCGGGGCTCCCGGCTCCTCCTCCCCGCCAGAGGCCGCACCTGCGGGGACCGTCGCGAGGGTTAGACAGCCGCGTCCGGCCGGGGCGGGCAGAGGCCGGCTGGGCAGCGGCGGCGCGCAGGGGGCTCGTCCCTCCGAGGCCGGGTTCGCGCGCCGGCGCCGGGCGCTTTGTTGGAGCCAGGCCCGGCCGCCCGGGCCGCCGGCCGCCGGCCGCGTCGGGCTCACCTGCAGGCGGTGGCTCTTGACCAGGTGCATGTTGAGCGCGGGGCTATTGGGCAGGATCTTGCCGCAGCCGCGCACGGTGCACAGGATGTTGGTCCGCACGGCCCGGGACAGCTCACTCACCGACGGCTGGATCAGCTCCCCAGCCGGCGGCGCGGGGGCCGCGGGCTGCTGTGTCGCCCCCGCGGGCCGCGGCCGGCTGCCCCTCAGTCGGGGTCCCGGGGGCACCCACGGGCCCGAGGCGGCGGCGGCGGCTCCTCTCGTGGCCACTGGGACGGCCCCGGCACCCGCCGCCAGAGCCGCTGACCCCGCCGCCGCCGCCTCCGAGGCCGCCATGGTTCCCGCACGGCCGCGGGGCCCAGCTCGCAGGCCCCGCCCCCGCCGCAGCCACTTCCGGCAGAGGGCGGGGCCGCCAAGCTCATTAGCATCCGGCGGGCCCAGGAGGCCGCGGCGCCCCCTGCCGGCTGCGGAGGGCGCGCCTTGGATGGAGAGGACTTTAGGTGAGGCCGCCAGGGGGCGAAGTTTCACCTGCCAGCAGGTAAAAGGTATTGCCCCGCCCCTCTAATCGAGCCTTTCTTCCTAGGAACGTGACTTCAGGCAGTAGTCAGATAAAAGAAAAATCAATACGTTGAGCAATGCGTTTACTTCCCAAAGATTAGAAACAACCCAAATGTCTAGTGGCAGGTGAGGCAGAAGTACAGTAATTTCCGCCGTTGTTACCTAGGCCTTACCGGGTACCAGGGAGGTCTGGCGGATACACTTCTCATGCTGTGTCTCATTTTGTCTTCAAAACGACTGTAGCGGGTATGTACGGTAACTTGCCCCACCATGTGCAGAGAATGACATTTAGGCTTATATAAAGTAACTTGACCTAGACCACAGTATATGGATGAAAGGATTGTTATAATTGATAGGGTTAATCATTTTAGGGAGGCTGGATTTGCTTGCTTCTATTTTAGCTGCTGAAATTAGGATTACTGTTTGGGAGACACTGTAGTTCAGTATATGATTCCAAAACTTAAATCCTTAGACTAGGTAGGTCATGTAAATGGACATAGGAGGCTGGGGTAGACAAAAGGGAGGGGTGAGGACTGCACTGAAATTGGAAACACATCCTTTATTAAAAGGTGGCAGCTGCTACTCATCTTTGGCATGGCTAGAGTTTTATGTGAAAACTTCCAGCTTTTACATACTAGCAGCTATATTCGTTTTCTCTTGCTATTAACAAATTACCATAAACTTACTGCCTTAACACAAATTTATTATCTTCCAGCTCTGGAGGTCAGAAGAAATGAGCCTGCTGGGCTAAAGATCAAGGTGTCAACAGGGCTGTATTTCTTCTGGAGGCTCCAGGGGAGAATCTGTTCACTTGCCTTTCCCAGCTTCTAGAGGTTGCCTACATTCCTTGGCTTATGGCCCCTTCCTCCATCTCCAGAATTGGTAACGGTGAGTTGAGTCTTTGTCACATCACATCACTCTGATTTCTTCAGTAGTGATCCCTCTGACTCTTCTATTCTTGAGGCCCCTTGTGATGACATTGGGCCCATTCAAATAATCCAGGATAATTTCTCCAACTGCCAACTGCCTTTACCTTGCAAAATAACTGTGATAATGTGAAGTATATATTTGGTCTTTGTCCTGGCATGCAACTCCTAAAATCCTTGGAATCAGCAAACTGATAAGTGTCTTTTTTATGCTAATTAGTTGACTGATGACTTGCAGTCCCTAGGAAGCTCACTGGAAAGACCAAGGTAGGATTAGAGGCTTGAGACTTTCAGCCCTCCCCCTCATCCTTTGGGGAGGAGACAGGGGCTGAAGCTTAAGCTGATCCATCATTCCTAGGTAATGAAGCCTCCATAAAATCCCAAAAGAACTGGGTTTGGAGAGCTTCCAGATAGCTGAACGCATGGAGTTTCCTGGAGGCACACTCAAAGAGGGCATGCATGGAAGCTCCATGTCCCTTCCCACAAGCCTTGCCCTACGCGTCTTTTCATCTGAATCTTTTGTAACATCCCTTTATGAAGTCAGACTATGTGTTTTCCTGAGTTCTGTGAGCTGCTCTAGCAAATTAATTGAACATGAAGAAACGATTGTGGGAAATGCACTTTACAGCTGGTTAGTCAGAAGTGCAGGTGAAACAGCCTGGGGCTGGCAACTGGCCTCAGAAGTGGGTGGCAGTTTTGTGGGACTGAGCCCTTAACCTATGGGGCCTGATGATATCTCCAGGTAGTTAGTGTTGGAATTGAACTGAAGTATACCCATCTCGTATCTGCTGTAGAACTGATTGCTTATGTCAACCAAGAAGAGGTGAAAGGGCCAGGCACGGTGGCTCACACCTGTAATCCCAGCATTTTGGGAGGCCGAGGCAGGTGTATCACGAGGTCAAGAGATCGAGACCATCCTGGCCAACGTGGTGAAACCCTGTCTCTACTAAAAATACAAAAATTAGCCAGGTGTGGTGCACACACCTGTAATCCTAGCTACTCAGGAGGCTGAGGTAGGAGAATCGCTTGAACCCGGGAGACGGAGGTTGGAGTGAGCCAAGATCGTGCCACGGTACTCCAGCCTGGTGACAGAGCAAGACTCCATCTTAAAAAAAAAAAAAAAAAAAAAGAAGCGGTGAGACCATACTGCAAAGCAGTAAGACAAGGTATTAAAAAAAAAAAAAAAAGAGAGACAGGGTCTCGCCATGTTGGCCAGCTTGGGGTCAAGTGATCCACCTGCCTCGGCCTCTGAAAGTGCTGGGATTATAGGCACAAGGTACCATATCCGGCCAAACAAGACATTTGTATTGGGGTCTTAGAAATTACAATTTGGGGCCAGGCGCGGTGGCTCATGCCTGTAGTCCCAGCACTTTGGGAGGCCAAGGCGGGCGGATCACGAGGTCAGGAGATCAAGACCATCTGGGCTAACATGGTGAAACCCCGTCTCTACTAAAAATACAAAAAATTAGCCAGGCCTGGTGGCGGGTGCCTGTAGTCCCAACTACTCAGGAGGCTGAGGCAGGAGAATAGCATGAACCCAGGAGGTGGAGCTCGCAGTGAGCCGAGATCACACCACTGCACTCCAGCCTGGGTGACAGAGCAAGACTCCGGTCCAAAAAAAAAAAAAAAAAAAAAATTACAATTTGGGAGACATAGATTCACCTAGAAGCCAAATGGGGTTCTGAAAAGAAGGAGAGAAGTAGAGGTTTTTAAAAGAGAGCAGAGGGTTAATAAACAAGTTGTTTTGAAAGAATTATCATTGGTGGAGGTGGCTGGCTTAGTACACGAATCCATAGTTGATTGGTTGCTGCCGTTCAGGAGTTGTAGCACTGGTGAAATTCAGTTTTCCAGGATGTAGTGGTTACTGCAGTTTTGGCCCAGTTCAAAGCTTCAAGGCAAGTTCATATTTTTCGTTTTTGTGTTTTGCAAGTCGCAGGTTGTGCAGGGAGTCCTTCTGAGAATGGCTTCGCAACTCCATTTTAGAGCTCTGAACCAAAGTTACACCATTTTGTGTATCACTTTTCACATTTCCCTCTTTTGATCAAGATCCGAGGCAGCATAGCTGGTTGACTGGTTGGCCATAGACTAGTTATCTGCTTCCCTTAGAGCTAGAAAAACACCTGTGTCTAGAGTGTCATGTCCCACAAAGAACGGCTGTCAAATCGGTGCACATCCAAGCTTCCAAGATTGGTCAAATTTGAGTAACAGGGGGTCTGTTTTAACAAGGAGGCCTGCATTAGTCTACAGCAGTTAGCTGTATATCAGGAGAGGCATACATTTGGTTAACCATGTCTAAATGTTGTGACATCATGATTTTAACATCTTGGATACAATGGGATATACAGCTGCTCGGGTCCTGGGTCCCTTGACTGTGGCTTGCAGAATAGCAGAGCAGCTTTTGGATCCTGCTAAAAAGTGTTAAAAAAATACACTGAAAATCAACTGATAAAAGATGGATTAATAGGAGAAAAGGCATACAAGTTTTATTAATGTGCCTGGCGGGGGGAAGGGGAGAAATCAGAGTGATTATCCCCCAGCACCCAATGGGGTATGGATGTTTATGTACCCTTTTTCATAGGGAATAAGGAGATGGGGAACGTGTGTAATTCTTTTGAGGAGCAGTAAATTATTATCAGGGAGAATAAAAGGACCAGGGAGACAGAAAGTAACTTGTAAATGATTCTCTTTGGAATCTGAATGAGCCTGAGGGACAGGCCTTATGAAGAGGTCCATCCATGTGTGGCTGTATTTCTCAGTCTTCATTTCTTTGACAGATAATGAGATTTGAAGGACAGAATAGAAGGCAACTGTGTTTCTTTTAGTAAGAAGCTTTCTTAGTCAGGCAAGGAAATTCCAGAGGGAGTTCCTCTCTGCCCTTGGTTGAGACAAGAATAAGACAAGGTTAGAGGGACCTTGACTCTCAGGCTTGTTTCTCAGGCCTTTCCATTTTCAAAAGCACCCAGCATGCCCAAGTACCATCATTTTCTGTGCTTCAGTATTCTCTAGTCTGGAATTTCCCTAGAAGTTTCACAAATGAAATAGTGAGTTGGCTATGAAGAGAAAAATCAAGTTAAATAGAATAGAATTTTGGCTGGGCATAGAGGCTCACACCTGTAATCCCAGCACTTTGGGAGGCCGAGGCAGGAGGATCCCTTGAGGTCAGGAGTTCGAGACCAGCCTGACCAACATGATGAAACCCCATCTCTACTAAAAATACAAAAATTACCTGGGCGTGGTGGCACGTGCCTGTAATCCCAGCTACTCAGGAGGCTGAGGCAGGCTGAGCAGTGAGCCAAGATCGTGCCATTGTACTCCAGCCTGGGCAACAGAGCAAGATTCCATCTTAAAAACATAATTAGCCGAGTGTAGTGGCAAGCACCAGTAGTCTTGGCTACTTGGGAGGCTGAGGCAGGAGAATCGCTTGAACCTGGGAGGCAGAGGTTGCAGTGAGCCAAGATCGTGCCACTGCACTCCCGCCTGGGTGACAGAGAAAGACTGCATCTCAAAAAAAAAAAAAAAAAAAAAAAAAAAAAAATTTTGATTTTGGTAAGCCTGTCAAATATCAAAGGTTTAAAATTAAATATTTAATCAAAATGCTGAGCACAGCGGCTTGTACTTGTGGTCCCAGCTACTTGGGAGGCTGAGGTTAGAGGATCGCTTGAGCCCAGGAGTTTGCATCCAGCCTGGGCAACATGGTAAGACCCTGTTCCTAAAAAAAAAAATAGGGTGCAGAGGTGGCACTGGGATAGGAGTAGGACTACAAAGGAAAGGTGACACAGGACAAGCACAATCAGATAGACATCTGCTTGGTACCAGGTTTGATTTGTTCTGAGTTTTTCATTAGAGTTTTTGAGTTGGCATTGTTCTTAGGGATGCTAATTTAGATTCCTGGAGTCTTTTTGATACCTCAAGATACCAAATTATAGTAGACATCCCCGTCAAGCTGTTTAATCTTTCCTTTTATCCCTTTTATTGTTTTTTTGAGACAGGGTCTTACTCTGTTGCTCAGGCTGGAGTATAGTAGTGCGATCATGGCTCACTGCAGCCTTGACCTCCTGGGCTCAAGTGATCCTCCCACCTTAGCTTCCCCAGTAGCCGGGACTATAGGCACTTGCCACTACACCTGGCTAGATGGGGCGCTGGGCACGGTGGCTCACGCCTGTAACCCAGCACTTTGGGAGGCCAAGGCGGGTGGATCACCTGAGGTCAGGAGTTCAAGACCAGCCTGGCCAACATGGGGAAACCCCACCTCTACTAAAAATACAAAAAATTAGCCAGGCATGGTGGTGCATACCTGTAATCCCAGCTACTTGGGAGGATGAGGCAGGAGAATCGCTTGAACCTGGCAGGTAGAGGTTGTAGTGAGCCGAGATCGCATTATTGCACTCCAGCCTGGGCAACAAGAGTGAAACGCTATCTCAAAAACAAACAAATAAATAAATAAATAAATAAAAATAGAGATGGGGATTTCACCATGTTGCCCAGGCTGGTTTCGAACTCCTGGGCTCAAGGGATATTCCCACCTCAGCCTCCCAAAGTGCGCCAGTCATCGCACCCAGCCTAGCCCTTTTAATTGCACATGAAGAAAAACATGTTTTGTGAGATAAAAGCATCTCTAGGTTGGCTACTGTAATTCCAGATTACTTTTAGTGATATTGGTTCACTAAGAAAGAAATTTATAAGACTAAAGACTGTCACTTTTGTATATAAAACCAGCAGGGGTTCTGGAAGGGGGTGACTCGGCACCTATACACTTAGAAGTAAAAGTCCCCATAGGTTCTCACTAAAAAGGGAAAATCCCTTCTTGGACAGCTGGCAACCAAGGACATTGGAGAAAGAACCTCAACCAAGGTAGGGGGTTAGGGAATGAGACAACTCATCAACAGGGTCCATGGCCATGGGAGGCGCGTAGAACACAAGCGGTTCCTCCTGCAGAAACTGTGCTTGAATCTGTGGCTGCCCCAGAACAAAGAAGAGAGTCGCTTCTTTGTCCCACTCAATTCTGACACCATTTAATGTCGTCCAAGGGGCAAAAGACCACAATGCAAAGCTGCAAGACAAGGTGTTTTTATTGAGGTCTTAGAAATTGCAATTTGGGAGACAGATTCAGCTAGAAGCCACCTGTGTTCTGAAGAGTGAGGGTAGAGGAAGGGGTTTTTAAAAAAAGCTGAGGGTGATTAGACAAGGTGACGAGTTGTTTTGAAAGAGGCGATTGGCTTAGTACAAAAATCCATAGTTTATTGGTTGGTGCTGTTGAGTTGTAGTGCTGGTGAAATTCAACTTTCCAGGATGCAGTGGTCATTGCAATTTGGCCCAATTCAAAGGTTCAAGGTAAGTTCCTGCATTGTTTTTTCTTTGGAGCTTTTATTTTTTTCAAGTTGCAGGTCATGTAGGGAATCCTTAGAATGGCTTCCTCCCTCCATTTTAGAGCTCTGAACCAGAGTGATGTCATTTATTTTATTTTATTTAATTAATTTTTTTTGAGATGGAGTCTCACTCTGTCGCCTAGGCTGGAGTGCAGTGGTGCAGTCTTGGCTCACTGCAACCTCTGCCTCCCGGGTTCAAGCAATTCTCCTGCCTCAGCCTCCTGAGTAGCTGGAATTACAGGTGCACACCACCACGCCCGGCTAATTTTTGTACTTTTAGTAGAGTCGGGGTTCACCTTCACCATGTTGGTCAGGCTGGTCTCGAACTCCTGACCTCGGGTGATCTGCCCACCTCGGCTTCCCAAAGTGCTAGGATTACAGGCATGAGCCACTACACCCGACTCAGAGTGATGTCATTTTGTATATCATGTTTCATACTAGCTTAATGTGTGGGGGAATTACCCCCCCACTGCCATATCTGGTATCAGAAGTGTGAGAGTATACTAGGAGAAACCTTGGGAAGTGCTGCGATTACAAATGTGAGCCACCATGCCCAGTCTAATGTGTTTTTGTAACTCCAAATCCTCTCTGAAACAAGATAAAGAATAGATTTTAAAATGTTTAAAAAAGACATGCTGACGGGCATGGTGGCTCACGGCTGTGATATGGTTTGGCTGTGTCTCCACACAAGTCTCACTTTGAATTGTAATAACTGCCATGTGTTAAGGGCAGGGCCAGGTGGAGATACTGGAGTCATGGGAGCGATTTCCCCCATACTATTTTCATGGTAGTGAATAAGTTTCATGAGCTCTGATAGTTTTATAAATGGGAGTTTCCCTGCACAAGCTCTCTTGCCTGCTGCCATGTAAGACATGACTTTGCTTCTCATTTGCCTTCCACCATGATTGTGAGGACTCCTTGGCCTTGTGGGAATGTGAATCAGTTAAGCCTCTTTCCTTTGCAAATTACCCAGTCTTAGGTATCTTTATTAGCAGCACGAGAACAGACTAATACACTCCTATAATCCCAGCATTTTGGGAGGCGAAAATGGGCAGATTGCTTGGGCCCAGGAGTTCAAGACCAGCCTGGGCAACATGGAGAAACCATCTCTACTAAAAATACAAAAATTAGCTGGGCATGGTGGTGCAGGCCTGTGGTCTTAGCTACTCGGAGGCTGAGGCAGGAGAATTGCTTGAATCCAGGAGGCAGAGGTTGCAGGAAGCCAAGACTGTGCCATTGCACTCCAGCCTGGGCGACAGAAGGGGACTCTGTCTCAAAAAACAAAGCAACAACTAAAAAATTAGCTGAGCATGATGGAGCATGTCTGTAATCCCAGCTATCTGGGAGGCTGAGGTGGGAGGATCACTTGAGCCTGGGAGGTCAAGGCTGCAGTGAGCTGTGATCATGCCACTGCACTCCAGCTTGGGTGACAGAGTGAGACCCTGTCTAAATAAATCAATAGGAAAAATTTTTTAAAAAGATAGGGTATTTAGTGACGATCACTGAAGGACTTTCATCAAAAGTAACTGATGTGCCAGTTTTTTGACACCTTTATTCATAAGTCAGTATAATATTTGTCAGTTTGAATGTTACATACATGGTAAAATAGATTATGAAAAGTATATTTACAATAAGAACATTATTTTATATAACGGACTCACTAAATATGCAACCTCTTGCAACAATAACACAGTGGACTCAACTCTATCCTTTGAATGGACCAATTTCATGATTCTCCTAAAAACTTTTGAGTTGAGTATAGTTTCTTGTTGCTTCTTCCTGTGATCCGGTGCTTAAGAATCAATCCCTGGAAACTAGCCAGTGGAACCAGACCTCTCCAGAATTAAGAAGAGACAGCCACAGAAGAAAGGACACAAACCCAAAAGTCTCAAGCGCTGTGCCATATGCTTGATTTCAGAGCATTCAGGCACTCAAGGTCAAGTGTGGGGCCATATATATATATATGTCCTGTCATCTCAGATGCCACAGCAGCTACAGTTAGCAGGATATCGGAGAGAGGAGGCATATCGCGGAGGAATGAATCACTCCCAACAATTATGTGAGCATTTCTAAAAATTCAATACCACGGATTCTTGAAAATACAAGTTTACAGACAGAAGCTATACAGCTAGCCATGAACTGAAGTGCATGTGCAGTATCAAGAAGGAGGAGCTGTGCTTATGAAACCACGCACGTCTTATTTATCTCTAATTTTAAAATAGTTCTTTCTCTTGTTGGGTATGCAAGTGAGCAGTGGAGAAAGTGGTGCATCTGCAATACCTGAAATTAACAACAAAAAAGGAAAAAATAAAATTAAAAGTCATCACAGGAGGATGGATTTGAGTTAGTTTAAAAATGGCTGAGATTAGAGGGTGGATCATAGATGCCCCTCTTCCCCATTAAGTACAGAAGCAGAATATGTAAGAGAAAGCATGATGGGCTAACAGACTGGGGTGATGGGAGAGCTCCGAAGTAATCAGCAGATTCTAAGGACGGAATGAAGGCATGTTGTTAATTTTTCTAGCTTACAGAGTAAGCTGACCACTCACCGGCTGGTGCTAAGGATTTCAATGCTTCCAGAAGATGTGGGCTAGAGAACTTTATTAGGCATCGGAGGGGTTCTTCCCTCTCAGCCAAGATGCTCCCATTTAAATCACTTTTGAATTTCGTTTCAAGCTGTCAACGAACATATTTATAAATGACTATTAAACGTATTGTACAAATACGAATGCTAAAATATAATGAAAACAGAATAACATTTCATTAATTCTTGTCATGAAGAAATAAAGGATTTAACAGGGGTGGGAACCATTTAATCTGCTAACTGCAAACACAGAGGGCAGGTCAGGCATGGTGGCTCATGCTTGTAATCTCAGCACTTTGGGAGGCCGAGGTGGGCGGATCACCTGAGGTCAGGAGTTTGATACCAACCTGGCCAACATCGTGAAACCCCGTCTCTACTAAAAATACAAAAATTAGCCAGGCATGGTGGCGGGTGCCTATAATTCCAGCTACTCGGAGGCTGAGGCATGAGAATCGCTTGAACCTAGGAGTTGGAGGCTGCAGTGAGCCGTAGATGGTGCCACTGCACTCCAGCCTGGGCGACAGAGTGAAACTCCATCTTAGAAAAAACAAAACAAAACAAAACGTAGAGGGCAACTGGTATATCAAACAACATTCAAGGCAAGATGCCAGCATGCACAGTGCCTGCCACATGGGAGATGCTGACTGTCAGTTCCACCCTCAGGTGCCCTTTACAGTTTGCATTCTTAATGGAAAATTAATGCTGTCTTTTGCAATCTGTAACTTCAATGTAAAAATACCACATTTTTTTGGAGACACACAGAGATTTCTTTCTTTCTTTCTTTTTTGAGAGTCTCATTTTGTTGCCCAAGTTGGAGTGGTACAAACATGGCTTACTGCAGCCTCGACCTCCCTGGCTCAAGCCATTCTCCTGCCTCAGCACAAGTAACTGGGACTACAGCCACATGCCACCACGCCTTGTATTTTTGAATTTTTGTAGAGACAGGGTTTTGTTATGTTGCCCAGGCTGGTCTCAATCTCCTGGGTTCAAGGGATCCGCCTGCCTCCGCCTCCCAAAGTGCTGGGATTATAGGTGTGAGCCACTGTGCCTAGCTGAGATTTCTTTTTAACTTCTAATTATGGGATATTTTAAACATATACAAAAGTAAGGAGCGTGGTATTAGCCCCATGTGCACATCACCCAGGTAAAATAATTATCAACTTGTGGCTGAGCGCAGTGGCTCAATCCTGTAATCCCAGCACCTTGGGAAGCCGAGGCAGGCGGATCACCTGAGGCTAGGAGTTTGAGACCAGCCTGGCCAACATGGTGAAACCCCGTCTCTACTAAAAATACACAGAAAAAAATGAGCTGGGTGTGGTGACGGGCACCTGTAATCCCAGCTATTCGGGAGGCTGAGGCAGGAGAATTGCTTGAACCTGGGAGGCAGAGGTTGCAGTCAGCCAAGATCGTGCCACTGCACTCCAGCCTGGGTGACAGAGCGAGACTCCGTCTCCAAAAAAAAAAGAAGTGAACCCCAATACCATTACCATATAATCTGATATCATCAAATATCCATGAAATTCTAAATTTCAGTTTTTTTTTTAAAGTGATCATTACATTTCAGAGGCAATATAGCAAACTATGTGGTGGATGAGTAATGTCTGCGACTAACTCAAATGGTTCAAGTAAATGCACCAAACTGTTAACAACTGGTGAACTGAAGCCAAGAAAAATGGATGTTCATTGGAATATTCTTGCAAGTTTTCTGAAGATTTGACCCTTTTTGTTGAGATGGAGTCTTGCTCTGTCCAGGCTGGAGTACAGTGGTGTTATCTCGGCTTACTGCAACCTCCGCCTCCTGGGTTCAAGCTATTCTCTTGCCTCTGCCTCCTGAGTAGCTGGGACTACAGGTGTGTGCCACCATGCCTGGCTACTTTTTGTGTTTTTAGTAGAGATGGAGTTTCACCATATTGGCCAGACTGGTCTTGAACTCCTGGCCTCAGGTGATCTGCCCACCTCAGCCTCCCAAAGTGCTGAAATTACAGGCATGAGCCACCGCGCCTGGCCAGATTTGACATTTTTCAAAATATAAAAGGTAGGAAAAAATTAGTAGAAGCTATGAATAAACGTGTACCTTGACATACAGAATAGTGCCACTCTGAGATGTGTATAAAGGGAAGTTTAGAAAGCACATTTTCTGCATGTTAGATGTGTGGCTCTCATGCTTGCGTGTGCAGACTCAGCTGGAGGGCTCGTGAAAGCAGAATGCAGGCTCCCACCTCCCCCAGTCCAGTAGGACTAGGGTAGGGTCAAGAATTGGCATTTCCTCCCCCTTCCCAAGTGATGCTGATACTACTAATCCAGGGACTACGCTTCGAGAACCACTGTTGTAGTTTATCGCCTGTTTAAAGGAACTAGTGTAAAGCCTGCCATTAAGGGACCCAACTGGAAAGGTGTCAATCCATTTTTCCCACTAAAACTAAATCATATCAAACAGGCTTTGGGCCTAAGTGAGCAGATCAATGGCAGATTTAAAGTGTGGCCTGTAGCTATAGAAAGGCTAAAGAGAAAAAGATTTATTGGAAGGTTGCGGGCAGTAAGGTGTTTTGAGTATGAGCATGGACCGAAATTAGAGTGATCACAATATAAGCCTCAAGTTCTCCTAGTGGTGCCAGTGGGTTTGCATCAAACACCTGTAGCCCCTGCCCTGGCCTTCCTGGTGGGCAGCAGCACATGTCTGGAAGGCACACTTCTGCAACAAGTCACATTTATGGTACTGCCTAGGTTACTGGCTTTTCTCCATGTGATGCCGGCTGGAATATGTAATGACTTACCTATTCTTTCTTTTATTCAGCAAGTATTTATGAGTGCCTATTACGTGCCAAATACTGTCCTAGGTTGTGGATGGGCTAGAATGGTATAATCTACATTTTTTCCGCCTCAAATATACAGATTACTCCCAGTTATGCATAACTGCATTAATAGGTAAGATGAAATGAAAAGCCAAATTCGTAATTTCTTTCTTTTTTTCTTTTTTGAGATGGAGTCTCGCTCTGTCGCCCAGGCTGGAGTGCAATGGCGTGATCTTGGCTCACTGCAACCTCCACCTCCTGGGTTCAAGTGATTCTCCTGCCTCAGCCTCCTGAGTACCTGGGATTACAGGTGTGTGCCACCACATCCAGATATTTTTTGTATTTTTAGTAGAGACGGGGTTTTACCATATTGGCCAGGCTGGTCTCGAACTCCTGACCTCAGGTGATCTGCCTGCCTTGGCCTCCCAAAGTGCTGGGATTACAAGTGTGAGCCACTGCACCTGGCCCAAATTCATAATTTCTAAAAGTCTCCTTTGCTAACACAGGAACTTATAAATACAATAAAGAGGTTTATTTAATTCATAAATTAATTACATGAAATTTAAGTGACAAATGAAAAAGGAACAGTTTTTTAGATTTGTCTTCTACTTAAGGTTTTTGTTCTTTTTAAAAAATGTTGATATCTTGTAGTTAATATTTATTACGACGTCTTACCTTATATTGCGCAAATTCTAGTTGTGGTTGAGAATAATCTCCAAATGTTTCTTGAGTTATTCGTTGGACTCTCTCTTTTTCTACTTTGTTTTCATGTATGATCCTTGAATCCACTATAGGTGGAAGATTTCAAATAAAACAGCCATTAGGAATATATTTCATCCTTAAATTATTCTCCTTTCACTCCTAACCTTTCAAATTGTTTGTATAATTTTAAAATAATATTTACTGCTGCTTCTCTTGGCTGTAATAATTTCTTGTGTGTATATATATACACATATCTAGTAGATATACATATATCTACCTATATATCCACGGCACCCAGCCTATATATGTATTTTTTTTTAAGAGATGGGGTCTTGGCCGGGCACTGTGGCTTATGCCTATAATCCCAGCACTTTGGGAGGCCGAGGTGGGAGGATCACTTGAGGTCAGGAGTTCGAGACCAGCCTGGCCAACATGGTGAAATCCCATCTTTACTAAAAATACAAAAATTAGCCAGTTGTGGTGGCAGGCACCTGTAATCCTAGCTAGTTGGGAGGCTGAGGCAGGAGAATTGCTTGAACCTGGGAAGCAGAGGTTGCAGTGAGCCAAGATCACACCACTGCATTTCAGCTTAGGCAACACAGTGAGACTCTGTCTTAAAAACAAACAAACAAACAAACAAACAAAAAACAACCATAAAGAGACAGGGTCTCACTATGTTGCCCCGTCTGGACTGGATCTCTTGGGCTCCAGTGATCTTCCCGCCTTAGTCTCCCAAGTAGCCAGGACCACAGATGCATACCATTGTTCCTAGCCTCACCTATATATTTTTAAAACTGGAATTGAAGAGACACACAATTTTATATCCTGCTTTCTTTACCTAAAATGAGATCAACAGCAGTTCCTATGACACTGGAAAATCATAGAAGTGTTTAGTTTATAACAGTGGCACATTTCATTGCCAAATCTCTACTAAGAGATAGGAAAGTTTTCATTTTTTTATGAATTTATATTTTACCCCACCACTTTTGTAAATGTAGTTTAGTAGTTGTGTACTCTGTTCCCTTGGGTTTTCTGGTGAGCGACTTCAGACATCTGCGAGTAGCAATACAGTCATGATTCTGATTGTTCTAGAAGTTTATCCAGTGCAGTAAAAGCATGGGCTCCAGATCCAGACATACCCGGATTTCACTCCTGGTTTTGCCACTCGTTAGCTGTGTGACTTTGCCTAGAGAGTTAGCATACCTCCCTGAAACCCAGTTTCCTGATGAATAGTGCTTATTCATGGGACTACTGTGAGGATTAAGGAAAGGCTACATATAAACATCTTAGTGTGGTGCCTGGCACACAAGAAATGCTCAACAACTGTTAGCTAATTTTTGTTTTTGTCATTATTGTTTTGTTGTTTATTGTTATCCTAGTAAATCCTAAAGGAGACCTATGGTAGATTAGCTTTCCTCCTGCAACAGATATTTCATTTTCAGTTTTTCTGAAAACAATGAAAGTTGTGAATTAGGATCCTAGTATACACGTTTTACCAAGTGAAAGAAATCTATAAGGGAATGATGCGTTTCCAAAATTCAGTTTTATATTAACACACACATACTATTTATATCCAGTCCAAGGCTTCTTTCCTGTAGAGGTGTTGTAGAGTTGTGAGTTTCAAAGGTCTAGGGAAAAAAAAAAGTGAGTATTTTACTAATTTTGACATCTTGATGTACACATATTAATTTTTTTTAGTATATTAAAGTATGCCAAACACTTATTTTTTTCCAACGGAAAGGTCCAAGGCCATATCCTGGCTGAATTGAGCAGGACACTGACAAGGAGGCTGCTGAGCCTGCAACTCGACCGTTCTGTTTGAGGAGCTCTGTGCTTTATCATAGAAACGGATCTGGGAAGTGCAAAGCCCAGGGAATCTATGGAAGCATTTGCACTGTGGTATTTCAGCGTCGTCAGTGCTGAACCTTCATAACCCTAAAAAACTTACTGAGATTGCTTTTGGAAAAATAACTTTCCTACTGTAAGTCTGAATTTCTTGAACTCCTTCTCCTACCTTCACCCACTGAATCCATTGTTTTTATAGTTTAGTGCTTGACAACGTGGATTTTCCTAAGAATGCCACTGTCTTTGTTTTTTTTTTTTTGTTTGAGGCAATATCTCAGTCTGTTGCTCAGGCTGGAGTGAGTGGCATGATCATGGTTCGAAGCAGCCTCAGTCTCCCTGGGTTTTGGAGATCCTCTTAACTCAGCCTCCCAGGTAGCTGGGACTAAAGGCACGTGGCACCATGCCTGGCTAGTTTTTTTTTTTTGAGACAGAGTCTCACTCTGTTGCCCAGGCTGGAGGGCAGAGGCGCGATCGCCGCTCACTGTAAGCTCTGCCTCCCGGGTTCACGTCATACTCCTGCCTCAGCCTCCCAAGTAGGTGGGACTACAGGTGCCTACCACCATACCCTGCTAATTTTTTTGTATTTTTAGTAGAGATGGGGTTTCGCTGTGTTAGCGAGGATGGTCTCGATCTCCTGACCTCGTGATCCACCCACCTCGGCCTCCCAGAGTACTGGGATTACAGGCATGAGCCACTGCGCCTGGCATGCCTGGCTATTGTATTTTTTGTAGAGACGGGGTTTTGCCATATTGCCCAAGCTGGTCTTAAACTCCTGGGCTCAAGGGATTTGCCCTTCTTAGCCTCCCAAAGAACTAGGGTTACAGGCATGAGCCACTGTGCCTGGCCGCTACTGTCATATTATAGCAGAACAGTTTATATCAATTTGGTGAGAGGGTAGTAGGTAGGAGAGGATGGCCAGAGAAGAAAATCATGATCTAACTTTAAAAAATATATATATTATTTATCTTTTATTTTGTAGAGATGGGGTCTCCCTATGTTGCCCAGGCTCGTCTCGAACTCCTGGGCTCAAGCATTCGTCCCACCTTGGCCTCCTAAAGTGCTGGGATTATAGGCGTGAACCACTGTGGCTGGCCTCATGGTGTAAGTTCTTAATGTTAATTTTTCCTTAAGGAGGGACTGCTTGCACAGAGCCATCACTTCTTTCTGCTTAGAACAGATGAAAATACAGAAGTATAACATCTCTAGTGGCTCAAAGATATACACAGAGCATTAACAATGCACTCACAGGAGTGTCAACACATATGCAGACATTTGCCATGCATAGTTTGAAAAAACACCCCTGCATCTGTAAGGACAGATCTGTATTTGTCATTAGAAGGGAACATTACATTCAAATAATTTTAACACATGAACTTTGGGACTTAAAAAACCACTGCTTTTCCCTTTAATTCCAGTGCCTGTATAACCTACTTGACTGATGGGACAAAAAGTTAATTCTTCTTTTCTGTTGTTTGATAGAATAATATATTTAGCTTCAAAAGACAATGTGAAGTTACTCTAAAGAGAAAACAAATTCTAGTGTGATTAGCTGATTTGGAAGCTGAGATCTACAACATAGACTCCAATGACTAATGACTGGTATAAAACACAATACAATTATAAAAAGATGGCTGTGAGGAATTTTTATTTTCCTTTCATGTTCATTAATTGCAAGCTTTCTTCATTTCAGTAATATCTAAAGTGATCTGCTCTTGTTGGAGGTAGATTTTCTCAGTAGCTACTTTTCCCAGTAGCTTCTAACTCCCATGTGAAAGAGAAAACAAAGATTTACCTTTAAAGAGAGTCACTGATTGGCTCACCTGATTATACTGTTTAAAAACAATAGCCTTAAGAGAGTCCAGATACCGACTTCTCAGGTCCATTTTCACAATCTGATGGTGTTTGCTAGCAATTGTCAGCGCCTTGAAATGAAAATTTGCAAGACTATTATTAGGATTACCGTCTCTGTGTTTGTAATATTTGTTGAAGTAAAATGTAAGAGCAGCAATTAGTGAATAGTTTCCCCATAAATGTAAAAAGAAGTCTAGAGAAAAATCTGATAGCCTGTTACTGAGCTTCAAAAACAAAGTGGTTAATACCATTAAGATTCTGATAAATGCAGTCTTTTGTATCATTTTTTTAGAAAAGTGATCCTGTTTAAAGTTAGAAATTACTAATAAATCAAGTTCAGATTTAGGAATAAACAATAAATACTCAAAATATTACTGTTTTTAAATACCAGTCATCTAATACTATAATGATATTGCCATACAAAAATGCAGATATGTATGCTTTAGGACAAATACTGAAGAAAAAAGTGTATACTGAATATAGCTTGTAAGAGTTTCCTGTCATTAGGGGAAAAGAAGACTGAAACAGAATTACTATGATAGGATAAGATGTTTACCCAGATCTAGAGAATACAGACAAGTATGCCTTAAGATACACAATAGAAATGAATATTAGGCCACGCGGTGGCTCATGCCTGTAATCCCAGCACTTTGGCAGGCCGAGGCAGGTGGATCACTTGAGGTCAGGAGTTTGAGACCAGCCTGGGCAACATGGTGAAACCCAGTCTCCACTAAAAATAGAAAAGTAAATTAGCCAGGCATAGTGGTGAGTGCCTGTAGTCCCAGCTACTTGGGAAGCTGAGGCAGGAGAATCACTTGAACCTGCAGGGAGGAAGGTGCAGTGAGCCAAGATCGCCCCACTACACCCAAGCCTGGGTGATAGAGTGAGACTCCATCTCAGGAAAAAAAAAAAAAAAAGAACATTAGCCTTTGGGGTAATGTTTAAACTACCTGTGGCAAGGTGTACTCACCTGGCTGTAAGTGGATGAAAGACCACTATGTATCACGGAGGAGAAGACCCCAAATGTAAAGAAGTATTTTAAGGAAATAGAAGTGAGTAGCAGTCTTTGCCTTTTCAATAAACCACCAAAAAACTTAAATGACAAGCAAGTAGTCACAGGGACCCTAGGGCTCGCCTGGTCACAACAACGGAGTCTCTGGTACTCCACACCTCACCTCCACCCAGCTCTGCTGTGGAGTGACAGGACATGATGCAGCCAGGATGGCAGAGCTGCTCCCCTACAACCAGCTGACGTAGCAGCTCTGGAACCAATTGAAGGTGCCACTGTGGTTGTGAATGCTAATAGTGGCAGCAGCAAGTGCCAGGCCAATTTAGGGAGAACTAACTTTGGGGAAAGATGCTAGGAAGCCTGTGATAGTAAAGGCAGAACCATAAAGAGAAGCAGGCTCTGAACAGAGGCTACATCTTATGTGGAAGCAGTCTCTTTGTGTATGGAATGTGGGAGAAATGGTTACAAAGGAAAATAATGTTCATTAATAAGCAAATTATACAATTATGAAAAAGTAATGTGGTATGTTCATTTGTAACAATGTGGAAATGTTATGTTACTTTTTGTTTTTTTTTTTGAGACGGAGTTTCTTTCTCATTGCCCAGGCTGGAGGGCAATGGCGCGATCTGGGCTCAATGTAACCTCCGCCTCCCGGGTTCAAGCAATTCTCCTGCCTCAGCCTCCGAAGTAACTGGGATTACAGGCGCCTGCCACCATGCCTGGCTACTTTTTTTGTATTTTTAGTAGAGACGGGGTTTCGCCATGTTGGCCAGACTGGTCTCAAACTCCTGACCTCAGGTGATCCACTGGCCTCGGCCTCCCAAAGTGCTGGGATTACAGACGTGAGCACCATGCCTGGCCTACCCTCACTTTTATAAGAACTATCTTGTCAAAGGCAATAGCAAACTTTGACAGTAGTTATTTTGAACGAATGGAATAGGGAAAAGGGGTATGAAGCTTTGAAGACTTTTTATCTTTAGAGACTTCTGTATCGGTTGCATTTTTTTATATTAAGCATGCATTATTTCTAGATCAAAAAACAATAAAGTACAGCTCCAATCTAATATCTTATGCCATGTTCCCATCTGCAGATAACAACACTCTTTGTTTCTTATTTTAGGAGAACAAGAATTACATGTGGTTTTCTGTATCTTTTTTTTTTTTAGAGGTAGGGTGTTGCTTTGTGTTGTGATCACAGCTCATGGCAGCCTCGGACTCGTGGGCACAAGCAATCCTCCCACTTCAGCCTCCCAAGTAGCTGGGACCACAAGTACATGCCACTGCACCTGGCCTGGTATTCTCTATCAAATACTTATTGAGCAATTAAAATCTATGTAGACCTTTGAGATACGATAATAAAATATTATAACTTGTAATAATTTGTTCCATACCTGACCCAGAAGCGGTGTATTGCGCCTCAGCGTGGAGGAGGACTTGAAGGCGTACGGAGTCTGGGGGTAGTATACCACATAGGTAGGTTTGTACTGGTTTGGCTTTGTGTACTGAGTTCCCCAGGCGATTCGAATCCAGATTGCATTCTCCTCAGTTTCTCTGAAGCTGACTGTCACCTTATTTAAAAAAAAAAAAAAAAAAAAAGGCTTAATTTTCTAATTAAAATTTCAATGTGGCATCAACTCCAGGTGCTTTTTAGGGGTGAACAATGATGTGCCTATGCTTGTGTATGCGGGTTGAGGCCTGGCAGTCTTTTTAGGGGTGAACAATGATGTCCCTATACTCGTGTATGCAGGCTGAGGCCTGGCAGTCTTTTCTGCTTTTCATGAGTATTTTGGGAATGTTTGGGAAAACATTTTGTGATTTTTTAAAAACATCCTTTCATTTCTTTTTCTTTTTTTCCGAGAGTAGGTCTTGCTCTGTTGCTCAGGCTGGAGTGCTGTGGCATGATTGTAGCTTGCTCACTGGGCTCAAGTCATAGCCTTGACTTCCTGGGCTCAAGCGATCCCATCTTGCCTCCCTAGTAGCTGAGACCACAGGTACGTGCCATCATGCCTGGCTAATTTTTTTTTTAAAGTTTTTCTGTAGAGGTGATTGCTTTTTCAATAATTTCTTGGACTTGTCCTGAAAACTGTTCTTCCATCTGTGAGTTTATAAGGTAAGGCAGCCTTACAAATGAGATACTTGTTTTATAAGGAAGACTTCTTAGCATCTAACCCAGACCTAGCACACACTCTAAAGTTTAACAGTAAGATTTCTATGTAATTAGGCTGGGTGTTGTGGCTCAAGCCGTAATCCTAGCACTTTGGGAGGCTGAGGTGGGAGGATCACTTGAGCCCAGGAGTTTGAGACCAACCTGGGCAACACAGTGAAACTCAGTATCTACCAAAAAACAAAACAAAACAAAAAAACAGGCAGGCACAGTGGCATGTGCCAATAGTCCCAGCTACTCAAGAGGCTGAGGTGGGAGGATGGCTTGAGCCTGGGAGGTCTTGGCTATAGTGAGCCGAGATCATGTCAGTGCATTCTAGCCTGGGCAAGAGTGGGACCGTGTCTCAAAAAAAAAAAAAAGATTTCTATGTCATAATGGGCTTGAAAATATACTGTTCCTAATGCTCTTATGCATTTAGCTCAGAAACTAAAAACTCCTCTAAAGGAATGTTATATGGCGAGACCAAAGGAAGTACTACCTTGTATTCGTTTCATGAATAAAATTCAGGCCTTTCCAAACTTTTAAATATGGTTGCCAATTGGTCTGGAATTTAATAGCCTGGATTATCAGTTCCCCTTTAAAGCTTTGAGCCTAGGAAGCAGGGACTTGAGTGAGATGCACTCGGCTTGCTGAAGTCTCTGTTTCCTCCCTCTGAGATCTTGTTCTGGGAAAAGCGGGTTGTTACAGTGGCATTAGCAAATTCCGCCCATTCTTTAGCAGCTTTTCCAAATTCCCTCAGTGCAGGAGACAAGTAAGTTTCCCCAGTCCAGGGTATGGTGGCGTAGAGCCGTCTGACTTTCCTGAGTGAGCAGCACAGAGCTTGGCCCCAGTCACGTGCTCAGTGGGCCTCTACTGGCTTGAATGGAAGATTGTCTTATTCTGAACAGCTTCTTTGTTTCACATTACAAAAGCAAAAACATCTGTAAAATCAACGGTGCTTCAGGTCTGCACTGACCCATTACTGGAACTACTGGCTACATGTGGCTATTTAATGTAAAATCATTAAAGTTAAATAAGATTAAAAATTCAGGCTGGGTGCAGTGGCTCACGCCTGTAATCCCAGCACTTTGGGAGGCTGAGGCAGGCAGATCACCTGAGGTTAGAAGTTCAAGACCAGCCTGGCCAACATGGAGAAACTTCATCACTACTAAAAATACAAAAATTAGCTAGGTGTGGTGGTTCACACCTGTAGTCCCCGCTACTCGAGAGGCTGAGGCAGAATAATTGCTTGTACCCAGGAGGCAGCTGCAGTGAGCCGAGATCTCGCCACTGTACTTCAGCCTGGGCAACAGAGTCTCTGTCTCAAGAAAAAAAAAAAGATTAAAATTTCAGCTGCTCAGTCACACTAGCCTCAAGTGCTCAGCAGCTACATGTGGCTGAACTGAACAATGCCAATACAGAGCATTTCCATCACTGTAGAGAGCTCTGTTGGACTGAGCTCCTCTGGAAAAAGCAGCCTCAGGCCCTGAATGGACAGGAGAGAGGAAAGGGAAGTTTTTATAATATTTACAGTGTGTTTTTGATATGGAGTAGAACAGTATGAACTGTTACTAACTGAATTTCTTACAAATAAAAAAAAAACTAAGATAGTAGCAAATTTTCAGTGCACAGATGTTATGACATTGAATTTTATGTAAAAGATGAATTTTATTCTTACATTTTTTAATGCTCTCTGAAGAATTTTCTTAAATGAATTTTTGAATTGTTTCATATCAAAAAGGTCAACATCTTCACCTGCCAAAGTGAAAAAAAATAAAGAAAAATCAAGAGAGCTACAATGTCTTCAGTAAATACATTTGTAAAGTGCCATGAAACTAAGCATTTTGTATAATTCCTGAGTAATAATGATCAAATCAAACAAATGCTGCTACTACTTCTGACATGGCACCAAGAAATATGTTTCTCATTTTCCGTAAGTAATAAATAATCACCTCATTTTTAAAGAAATGAGGAACATACTGCTATTCTTTTTTTTTTTTTGATATGGAGTCTCGCTCTGTCACCCAGGCTGGAGTACAGTGGTGCAATCTCAGCTCACTGTAACCTCTGCCTCCTGAGTCCAAGCCAAATTATCAAATACAAATGTACAATTGTAAACAGAAAATATTACCTGGTCCTTTACTCATCTGAAAAACATCCCAAACTTTCTGGTGCTGATGAAATTGTGTATCTGAGAGAGGGAAGAAAGGTTTACTACTAGCATATCATAGAACTTTGAACCAATATGCTTATAGATATTTCTATACTATAAAACTTGGGAAAACAGTAATTCATAAATTGGGTTATACAGATGTGTGTTCAAAATATAAACTTTATATGGATTAAATTTACTTCATATAAATAAAGCAAATCATAATTACTCAATTCAACCGACTTAGATGATACAGTTGAGTTTTGGTATTTATTCTGTTAGCCCATTTATTCTATTTCTACATAAGCCTTCCCCACAGAATACACATTAATCTGGCATGACAGGGAATGCTGTGCCCCACAGGACCCACATTTGAGCCAGCTGTTCCTCTGCGTGGAGCCTCTTTTCCTAGCTCCTTACACACCCCACTCCCCACCTCATTCTGCTCTCTACTCATAGTAGTCCCCACCCTGATCACCCTACCCCAAACGCTTTCCGTTAGTTCCCAGTTCCTGTCGGAGGACTCATCACTACCTGATGACACATTACATATGTATGTATGTATGTATTATTATTATTATTATTATTTTTTGAGACAGAGTTTCACTCTTTGTTGCCCAGGCTGGAGTGCAATGGTGCAATCTCAGCTCACTGCAACCTCCGCCTCCCAGGTTTAAGTGATTCTCCTGCTTCAGCCTCCCTAGTAGCTGGGATGACACACGCCTGCCACAATGCCCGGCTAATTTTTTGTATTTTCAGTACAGACAGGGTTTCACCATGTTGGCCAGGCTGGTCTCAAACTCCTGACCTCAGGTGATCCACCCGCCAAGGCCTCCCAACGTGCTGGGATTACAGGCATGAGCCACTGTGCCCGGCCACATTATTTATTTAGATGGTCATTTGTACACTGCCTGTCTTGCCAATTAGACTCTGATGGAAATGAGGGACCTGTTCACTGTTGTAGTCCCGGGTCTGAATTGTGTGGCATAAAGCAAGCACTCAGTATTTGTTTTGTTTTTCTAAGAGACAGGGTCTCACTACGTTAACTGGGCTAGACTTGAATTCGCGGCTCAAGTGATCCTCCTGCCTCAGCCTCCCAGTGTCCCACACCACCACAACAGGCGTCAGTATATGTTTGATGAATGAATGAATGACTAAGTATATGACAGAAAACACCTCTCAGGAGTTACAAACTTGGAGTATCTTGGAGTAGAAATGGATCTAGGAAGTTAGCAAGTTCAACCATATCCCTTCATCCTTCTGGCTTAAAACTCTCTCTGCACTGACCTGTCTGTGTCTCTGGACCTCAGACCAGGTTTCCAGGTTTTCTTTTCTTTTTCTTTTTTTTTGAGACACAGTCTCCTGGTGTCGCCAGGCTGGAGTGCAGTGGTACGATCTTCGCTCATTGCAACCTCTTGTCTCCTGGGTTCAAGCGATTCTCCTGCCTCAGCCTCCTGAGTAGCAGATTACAGGTACCTGCCACCACGCCTGGCTAATTTTTTGTATTTTTAGTAGAGATGGGGTTTCACCATAGTGGCCAGGCTGGTCTCCAACTTCTGACCTCAGGTGATCCACCTGCCTTGGTCTCCTATAGTGCTGGTGTGAGCCACTGTGTCCAGCCAGGTGCTTAATGAATTTTTGAATGAATGTATGAGAAATGGGAATGGTGTGGATCCACCTTTTATGCCTGAGAGAATCCAACCACTGAAAATGAGATAAACTAAATCAGAGGCAGATGCTCTAAATTCAGCAATAGCATGAATTGGAGCATGCCATGAGTTGGAGCAAAGTATTAATAAAGATAATTTCTGTTACACTTACAGAAAACAGCTAATACATAATGATTGCAGTTAGTTAATACCAGGCTCTAAGTATTTAACTTGTACTCTTATTTAATTCTCACCATAACCTTATGTAATATTATCACTATTACACAGATGGGTCAAATGATAATACCAGAGATGTTGGTATGCCACAGAGATGTTAACCAACTTCCTACAGGGCTCACAGGGAGGCAGTAATGGAGCCATGAAATGAACCCAAGAAATCTGGCCCCAGGGCCTGTGTTCTCAGCCCCTACATTATGCTGCCTTCTGATTAAAAAAATAGACATCTTGAAAAAGTATAGACAGGAAAGCGAGACAAAAATCAGTGAAATGGAAGGGAGGAGAGGTGAGAAGCTACACTGTAATAAGAACAAATTTTCAGAAAGTTATTTTCAAATCCTATAGTAATAATACAGATGCTTCTTGACTTATGATGGGGCTATGCCTGATAAATCCACCTTGAGGTGAAAATAATCCACCTAACCTTCATAAAGCTTAGCTTAGCCTAGCCTACTTTATGTGTGCTCAGAGCACTTATAGCCTATAGTTGAGCAAAATCATCCAAGAGTCTTCTATCATAAACTGTTGCATACCTCATGTAATTTACTAAATACTGTATTGAAAGTGAGAAAAGAATGGTCATATGTGAACTCAAAGTATGGTTTCTGTTGAATGTCTGCTGCTTTCATACTAGTTGAAAAATTTTAAGTTGAGCTGTTGTAAGTTGGCAACCTGAGTAATACAAAGCCTAACATTTACTTTCGCTAGTTACCATGCTAACAGCTTCTCAGGCTCTACCTCATTTAGTCCTAACAAGAATCTTGTGAAGTAGATACTGTACTATTATCTCTGCTTGAAGTCTGAGGCTCAGAAAGGTGATGCAACTTGTCAAAGAACATACGGCTGAGTGACATACTGGGATTTGAAACAAGGTCTCCTCAACTCTAGGATGTGAGGCCTTATATACAAAATTGCTTCTGGGACAAGTACAGCGGTTCACCCCTATAATCCCAGCACTTTGGGAGGCTAAGGAAGGAGGAACACTTGAGCCCAGGAGCTGGAGACCAGCCTGGGCAACATGGGAAAACCTCGTGGCGAAAAATACAAAAAGTTAGCCACACATGGTGGTGCACTCCTATAGTCCCAGCTACTTGGGAGGCTGAGGTTGGAGGATCACTTGAATCCAGGAGGCAGAGGTCGCGGTGAGCTGAGATGGCGTTAAAGCACTCCAGCCTGGGCGACAAAATTGCCTCTGATGAAACTGATCAGTTAAGTGTAAATACCAATCACTAAAACTTACAAATGATGTCTAACAGGGCAGCGTCATTGAGACTTGCACGCTTTTCCTAAAAGAGAAAACAAATATTTAGTAACCGTGGTTGACAGGTTTGGTTCTATCCCATTTAAAACACATTTTAGGATTGGTTAGAACAGACTATTAGTACATTCTCAGTACTTTACTGACAAACTGTCTCCAATCTGTTCTCCTGTTAACCAATGGACATTCTTACTGATTCATGTCTTAGCCCAGGCATTCACAACTGTCTCTCATAATTTATTCCTCATTCATCACTGTTAACTTTTTGATTTTTACAAAATTAACTTTATTGAAGTATAATTATCATCCATTAAACTGTTTAAAATATATTTTAAATATATTTATACAATTTGATACATTTTGATTTATGAATATACACACAAAACCATTACCACAGTCAAGATAGGCACCAGCACTGCCTCCCAAATTTTCTCGTGTCTCTCTTTTTTTTTTGAGACAGAGTCTTGCTCTATTGCCCAGGCAGGAGTACAAAGGTGCACTCTTAGCTCACTGCAACCTTGTCTCCCAGGTTCAAGTGATGCTCCTGCCTCAACCTCCTGAGGATTTGGGATTACAGGTGTGCGCCACCACGCCCAGCTAATTTTTGTATCTTTAGTAGATAAGGGGTTTCTCCATCTTGGCCAGCTGCTCTCCTAACCCCAAATGATCTGCCTGCCTTGGCCTTCCAAAGTGCTGGGATTTCAGGCAGGAGCCACTGAGTCCAATCTTGTGTCCCTTTCTTATCACCGCCCACTTCCTTCCACTCTTCTTGGTTCCCATGTCTCTACCTCCCAAGCCTTAGTCCTAAGGCAAACGCTGATCTGCTTTCTGTCATTACAGATTTGTTTACATTTTCTAGAGGTTTATATGAATGTTAACATAAGTATGTACTCATTTTTTGGTCTGGCTTTTACTCAGCACAATTATTTTCATATCCATCCATATGTTAGCATCTATGAATACTTCATTCCTTTTTATTGCTGAGTATATCCACTGTATGGATACATCACAATCTGTTCATCTGTTTACCTGCTGATGGACATTTGGGTTGTTTCCAGTTTGTGGCTTTTATGAATAATGTTGCTGTGAATATTAGTACACACATCTTTATGTGAACGTGTTTTGTTTTTAAAACAATGCTACAATGCATCTTGATTTATATAACTAAATATTTATCAATTATAATATTTATACATACCTCCTTATTTTTTATTATTTTCTCATCATAAATTTCTGTAAGTAGAAATGCTTGGTCAAAAAGTATATTTATTTAAAAGCGAAGGAGGCCAAGCATGGTGGCTCATACCTGTAATCCCAGCACTTTGGGAGGCCAAGGTGAGCGGATCACCTGAGGTCAGGAGTTCGACACCAACCTGACCAAGATGGCAAAACTTCATCTCTATCGAAAATACAAAAATTAGCGAGTGTGGTGTGTGCCTGTAGTCCCAGCTACTCAGGAGACTGAGGTACTAGAATCGCTAGAACCTGGGAGGCAGAGGTTGTAGTAAGCTGAGATTGTGCCATTGCACTCTGGCCTGGATGACAGAGCAAGACTGTCTCAAAAATAAACAAATAAATAAATAGAAGTGAAGGAGGGATGGGTATATTGGAATAAGAAAATTATTTGAACTATATTTGCAACTTTTCTGATAGTCTGAAAACATTTTAAAACAATAAGCAATTAAGTAGATAAATACACATGAAAGACAGGGTCTCTTTCCTTACAACTCTGCCAATACATTTGGGTGTTGCTGTCTTTTCATCCTTGATAATTTGATAGGTTTAAAAAAAAATGCAAAAAACACTGCTCATTATTTTAATTTGTACTGTTTTTTCTTCTCCTATGATATTTACTTTTTCCATCTTACTGATTTGTAAGCACTCTTTTAAGATGAAAAGGTCAATTAAAAATTAGGTTTATTTCCACTGCAGCTGTATATAGCCCTCATCACTTCACTAATAGTTTAACAGCTACCTTACATCTCTTTTGGGATAAGGAATAGAAGAAAGAAAAACCCAAAGGGGTATCACTGTGTTCAAGATTCATCATTTTTGACACTGTTACCTCACACAGATGGATCAAGTGCTGAACTACAGATTCCTTTCTCTGCCGGAAATTTACAGTCTGCAGTTGATTCTCAGACAAAAAATCCCAGGCCTTCAGGATTGTTGTCAGTTCATTCATGGGGATTTTCAAGATGGTCCTCTTGATGAACTCAGCAACAGTCTCATCCATCTCTTTGGCGCTTTTACAAAACAAAAACAGCACAACAAAGTATTAACCAAATACAATACTTGTCTGTTTTTATTTACACATACACACACACGTATGAAAAATAGAGACAGGGTCTCACTACATTGCCCAGGTTGGTCTTGAACTCTTAGGCTTAAGCAATCCACCTGCCTCAACCTGCCAAAGTGCTGACATTATAGGCATGAGCCACTGCGCCTGGCCATCAGCATATTTAGCTGGGATTTTGATTTGTAGGTCAAACACCTAAATGTTTACACTTTTTCAGCTATTCTGCAGTGTTTTCGCATGAGCATTTAATTATTTTCTCCTTAATGTATATTTAAATGTTTCAGAGTTTAAAAATTAGTGCTCTCTCTCCTTTTCTGGCTAGAGTATTTTGATGTTTTGATGGCGATGACATATAAATCATTCATTCATTCACTGATTCATGTAACCCCTTACCGAGGACCTGTGCATGCCAGGCACTTTTCTAGGCACTGGGGATAGATATATCTTTGGCCAAAAAGACAAACATCTGTTCCAGTATGGTGCATCCATTCTAGTGGGGAGAGAGAAACAACAGAGGAATCACAAACTATGTTAAAAGTGAGGAGTGCTGGAGAAAATGGAATAATTTTGGCAGGCTGAGTTGAGGGTGGGAGTGCTGCAGAAAGTAGGCCTCATAGAGAGTATGACTTTGGGGCAATCCTTGCAGGAGAAGGAGTCATGTGGTAGAAGAGCTTTCCAGGCAGAAGGAACAGCATGTGCAAAAGTCCCGAGGCAAGAGCCTGCTTGGGGCCTTCAAGGAACAGGGAAGGGTGGCCTCCAGTGAGGGGACAGCAGAGACAGGAAGGAGGCATAGAGAAGGAGGTGAGGTCAGTGATCATGGAGGGCCCTGAAAGCCACTGCAGGGATCACTGCTTTTTTCACTCTGCAAGGTGCTGAGCACAGGCAGGACATGCTCTTGTTTAGCTTTTCTGCCAGGATCAATCTGGCTACTGCACTGAGAACACAGTGTAAGGAGGCGAGGGCAGAGGTTGGAGGTTAGTGAGGCAGGGGAAGAGGTCAGATTCTGGATACACTTTTAAGAGGGAACTCACGGGGTTTCTAGATGGATTACATGTGGGGTGTTAGATCAAGAAAAGAACCAAAGATGAAACCAAGGTTTTTACCAGGGAACTAAAAGACAAAGTTACTATTAGCTGAGATGGTCAAGACTGCGACAGGGGCAGAAGAAAGCTCAGGAATTCTGGAAATCTGTTCTCAATCTGTTAATATTAAGATAAAGATGAGAGTCCAAAGGAGATACTGAATAAACAGTTGGATCTGTGAGTCCACAGGACATGCTAAGAGCTAGCGGTGCAGTGGACTGCTGTCTCTTAGTCCTTTAACGCACTCCCTGTGAACAAAGAGCTCTTTCCTCCCTCACTTCTCCTGCCCGTGCCTGAAGGTGAGATTCCTCAACTGTCTGTAAGGTCCTGAGCCCCAAATCCAGTGTGGCTCCCTCATCAATAGGCAAGGGGTATAATCTCCAGAGGAATGACCTAGCGGCTGAAGGAATAAGGAAGGAAGATTCTGAGCTCTTTTATTATTTTCCTCTGGGCAGAAGTTGTGAGCCAATGTTGACAGCTGATCTCACCTCTGCTACTTTATTTGGGGACACCAGTAGGCATCTCTCTCTCTCTTCAAATACAGAACAAAAAAGCAAACGAACATGATATTTATATATTTTTCATTCGAGACAGAGTCTCACTGTGTCACCCAGGCTGGAGTGCAGTGGTGCGACCTTGGCTCACTGCAACCTCCCCCGCCTGGTTCAAGTGATTCTCCTGTCTCAGCCTCCCAAGTAGCTGGGACTACAGACTTGCACCACCACACCTGGCTAATTTTTGTGTCTTTAGTAGAGATGGGGTTTCACCACGTTGCCCAGGCTGGTCTCAAACTCCTGACCTCAAGTGATCTGCCCGCCTCGGCCTCCCAAAGTGCTGGGATTACAGGTGTCAGCCAACGCGTGGTCTGCAAACATGATTTTTAAACAATGCAGGGTACCACCTGCATACTTTAACGTCCCTTAACTGTGTACCTTCTAGGAAGGCACACACAGACCTTGGGTGTCTGTGTTTAAGACACAAGCCTGTAGTCTTATCTGTTTCCTTTACAACTTTCAATTCCAGGGACAAAGAAGTATCTTCCTACAAGAGTCCTGGCTGTGACTTATTTGTTGAAAACTGAAAAAATTATCCTTGTCTACTTCTGAAAAGAAATAGATAGTTGACTGTATTTTAAAAATATACTGAAAATGATAGTAAAACAAAGACAAAGAGGAAGGATTAGGAATTGTTTAGAAAGAGAAAAATAACTGAATTAAGGCCGTAGGAACAGAATCAGGATCACGAAACAGGAGTTGGATTTGTTTCTTTGTGTAGTTACTGGCCCATCTAAAGCCTTCACCATGGTCTACAAGGCCCCGTGGTGCATGGCCCCCGCTTCCCTCTCCTTGATTTTCTGAGCTTCCAGCTACACTAGTCTCTTAGGTAAATAATCTCTCTGGAGGAGGACCATTGTGCCTGCAGTTACGACTGCCTAGAAGGGTCTTCCCGCACATGTTCTCTCCAGTAACTTCTTGTCATTCAGGTGTTAGCTTAGATGGTTTCTCCTCAGACTTATCCTGACCACCCAACCAAAAGTTACTTCCCCACTCTCCACTGCTAATTTTTTTTTTCCTTTTTTTTAGATGCAGTCTTGCTTGGTAGCCCACACTGGAGTGCAGTGGCGTGATTTCTGCTCACTGCAGCCTCTGCCTCGCAGGTTCAAATGATTCTCCTGCCTCCGCCTCCTGAGTATCTGGGATTACGGGTGTGCACCATGACACCCAACTAATTTTTCTATTTTTAGTAAAGATGGGGTTTCACCATGTTGGTCAGGCTGGTCTTGAACTCCCAATCTCAAGTGATCCTCCCGCCTCGGCCTCCCAAAGTGCTGGGAGTACAGGCGTGAGCCACTGCGCCAGGCCATCCACTGCTAATTGTCTTTACGGAACTATCTGAAATTATCTTTTTAACTTTTCTTGTTTCTAAAATTGAGCTCCAGGGCACGACGATGTTTTTATTCACAGTTATACTCCTCGACCGGAAAGGCGTCACTATAGCCAAGAATAGTCTACTGCGTCCTTGATAAATACTTGTGGAATGAATGCCTGAGGAGACAACCTGGGTGAACTGGGATTCAACAGTCAGTGAAACATCAAATCAACACCTCTCCCATTAAGAACACGGGCGAGGGGCCAGGAGCGCGCCCGGCACCATGCATCACTTGAGGTCAGCGTTCGAGACTACCCAGGCCAACATGGTGAAACTCCGTCTCTACTAGAAATACAAAAATTAGCCGGATGTAGTGATGCACACCTGTAGTCCCAGCTACTCGGGAGGCTGAGGCAGGAGAACTGCTTGAATCCGGGAGGAGGAGGTTGCAGTGAGCCAAGAACGTGCCACTGCCCTCCAGCATGGGCGACAGAGCAAGACTTGTCTCAAAAAAAAAAAAAAACAAAAACAAAAACCAAAAAACCAAAACACACAAAGGCGAGGCGAGGCTATTAAAATTGATTATTGGGCCCTATCAAATTAAACTGTGGGGAGGGCGCAAGGAGGGCTTGAGATTTAGCATCTTTTAAAAAGTACGTCAGATGATTAATTCCGGGTAAAGTTTGCAGAACGCCAGTCTAAAGAAATTTGGTAGAGCGCACTCAATCTCACCAATTAAGATGGAAATCCCTTTAGTAAAGTTTACCCCTGTGACCATTTTTAAACTTTACTTTTTTTGTCGTTTTTGAGACAGAGTCTCGCTTTGTCGCTCAGGCTGGAGTGCAGTGGCGCTATCTCAGCTCACTGCAACCTCCGCCTCCCGGGTTCACGCGCTTCTCCTGCCTCAGCTTCCCAAATAGCTAGGATTGCAGGCACCTGATACCATGTCCGGCTAATTTTTCTATTTCTAGTAGAGACGGGGGTTCCCCCATGTTGGCCAGGTTGGTCTCGAACTCCTGACCTCGTGATCCACTCGCCTCGGCCTCTCAAAGTGCTGGGATTACAGGCGTAAACTACCGCGCCCGGCCCCCTTTTTAAACTTTCTTTGCACTTCCTAGCGCTTTAGTGCCTGGCATACGGAGATACTCAAGGTCTGTGGAACGCATGATCAAAAAGATCCATTTTAAGTAACGTTCCCGTAGCCACACACCTCTGCAGAGCTCCAACAGGCAGCGCGAGGAGCAACGCAAGAGGCTACACGGACGAAAAACAACGGAAGCCGACGTGACAGAAAAGCAACCCTGGGCCAGGAAGCAACCCCACGCTCGGAGAGCGGAGCCCCTGGTCACATGGCCACACGGCCCGCCTCTGACGCAGTCGCGTGCCTACGTACGGCTCGACCCGCCCCACCGCGGGCGCGGTGACGTCACGTGCGGCACACCGTCATCGCCCCCTCACCTCGGCCCGAATCGTAGTTCCCCGCCCCGAGCCCGAGCCCCAGCGCCAATCTTGAGCCTCACAGCGTGCGACAATTAAGAAAAAGCCGCTCCCTGAGGCCTGGGATCTGGCTTCCTCAAGGCTCCACACCCTCCCGAGCCCGATCCAATGCCCCCCGGGGCTCTCTTACCGGCCCACATCTCCTTCAGTGTCTCTCTTCGGTAGCTGTTCCCGCCCGCCGCGCCTTCAAAGCCACCAATTGCAGTTCCCGCCGCCTCCAAGCCCCGCCCAGCGGAGCGCAAGCAACAGTCTTGGGCACAGGGGACTGCACGGGGGAGCGACTGAAGCGAAGGTCGCCGAGCGCCCACGCGGCTGTTCTTAGAAGTGTACAGCCTTGCACCAGTAGTGGACTTACACATAGGCTCCGTTAGGGTCTGGCTTGTGTGCTCGGCTTGTGACTTAGACGCTGTCGTGCCTCAGTGGACTCACTGTGTCTCCCCCCACGACGGACGGAAATGGGCCCGTCCAGGCCAGGCGGTGCATGCGCCTCGGGGCCCTCGGGCAGCGGGGGCGGGGAGCCCGGACCGCCGTGGAGCGGTGGAGGGCGTCACTGGCCTTCGGTGTCTGGCAGCCGGCCTTCGGGTCGGGCGTCTCCGTTGGTAACTGCCGCTTCACTTCTCCCTGTGTGGCCGCGAGTCCGGTGAGTCTTGGGAGTCCGGGCCGTTGCGAGCGCTGTCCATTGTCCCTCCTCAGGTCCCCTGACAGCGCGTCCCGCCTAGTCCCTTCCTGCTGCCAGTCGGCCCCAGGAGATGGGGACCCGGAAGACCCGACTGCCGCAGGCCCATAGTCGGGCTGCTGCGCTGGGGAGGCTGCGAGTGAGATGGCTGGGCGCTAGCTGGAACGCGCTGGTGGCTGAGAGCGGCCTTGGGCGTCGCTCGGGGTTGCAATCCGCTCGCCACTCACTGGCTAGTGACCTTGGGCGGGCTCCTTTCCTCCCGGAGCTGGAGCTTCCTCGCCTGTAAAATGAGCCTTGAGGAATGGAGCCCTCAACGCAGGGTTTGACACGACGAGCGCCCAATAAAGTGTTGTTGTTGTTTATCTAGCAGTTGAGAATTTGCGGGTAGAAAGCGGGCGCCGTTCAAGCACGTCTCAGCTGCAGTGCCCTGTGGCGGTCAGTACACTTTACTCTTTTTTCCGTTTTAGTACCTCCCCCCCCCCCCCCCCCCCGGAAAGTAATACACTCACCTTTCTTTTCTTGGGTTTAAAGATCAGGCGTTTTATGTAGAGTCTTAAATAAATCAGTTTTGGAAGTCTTCATTGAAAACCTTAAAGGCATGGAAGTTTTCGATGGCAAAGAAATTGTGTTGTGATGCCATTCGTATCTCCTCTCCTGTAATATGCATGCCTTTTGCACTTACTTGTTTAGTTGATTTAAAATGAGTTTTTTTCGTCCTTTTCCTGCTGCGTTGAGGCCTGAACTAGTTGTCAATTTCTGACATTTAGCGAACATGGATTGGGCATTTACCACGTGCATTTGCAAGAATGCTGCCTCACGAGCCTGTGCGTTCCTTGAGATGTATGAACGAGTATTTCCCTCTGAAATTCACATGATTTTGGCAGAGTGCTCGGCACCTTGTTAAGTCCTGGTAATGTTTATTCAGGGAAAGCTGCGAGGTCGCTTTCACTGAGAAACTCTTTGGTGGAAGTCAGAGTAGTTAAGCCCTTCTCCCCAGGCAGCCCCCGGGGTCCGTCTCAGAAGCAGCCTGGCATGGGGTCTACAGTACTAGCGCCAGTCACATTCTTGGTGGTGTCGGTTCAGAATTGGTTCTGTGAGAAGTCGCTGTGGTAAGTGGAAGTGGACAGGGGAGGCAGTCCCTGACTGTGTCTGCTACCTCTGCTGCAGTATGGCTCATAGTATGAAAAGTTGAAAAATAATTATTTAACTAATACCAGGGCCGAAATGTAGACTTTAAAAATGTTTAATGTTCTTTATTTTTATATATTTTTATTTTTTTAATTTTATTTTGAGACGGCGTCTTGCTCTGTCGCCCAGGCTGGAGTGCAGTGGCGCGATCTCGGCTCAATGCAACCCCCACCTCTCGGGTTCAAGTGATTCTCGTGCCTCAACCTCCCGAGTAGGTAGGGTTACAGGCCACGCCCGGCTAATTTTTGTATTTTTAGTAGAGACGGGGATTCACCATGTTGGCCAGGCTGGTCCTGACCTCAAGTGATCTGCCCACCTCGGCCTCCTAAAGTGCTGGGATTACAGGCGTGAGCCACTGCGCCCAGCCTAAAAAAATGTATTTTAGAAAGCGGAGTGTTTACAGTTTTTTTCTGGAGAACAGATTCTTCAGACCGTGAACAACAGACTTTTCTGGACTTGTTTTTTGCATGTTTTGCAATAACATTAGAAATTACAACTGTAGTGTAAATTTCCCGTACAGCCGCACAGTAGGAAAATCTTTCTAAAGAAAAGCCAACTGGCATTAAAATACAGGGTTCTTCCTTGTGATTATAGATTTGCTGAAGTGAGTTACTAGAATGCTTACCCGTTTTCTTTATACTAGAGTTAATACAGCGCTCTTGATTTATTTTCTAAAATTGTGCCACCTGGTGGTTGAAATCTGTCTTAGACTGCTCTTGAGGAAAATTGTACCTCAGTCGGTAGACTAAGGTTGAAGGAGTGAGTAAAATAAAGCTATCATTTTTTATACCTTCACTAAGAGTACCCTACCGCTTCTACTCTCTCAGCTTACTCCCCAGGAAAAGTTAAAATTGCCCTTATGGGCCCCTTAGCTATCAAACTACATTTGACAGCTGAAAATTTTAAGGGATTTCAGTGGACTGTTTGGTATCGTGTGCATACACACAGTGGATGGGGCTGGATTGAGGAGGGAGGTGGTGAAATCGTGACAAACTTACCCTTTTGATGTTTTCTCAAATGCCAGTGTAAAGATGAGACTGACAAACTCTTTGGTGGAAGTCAGAGTAGTTAAGCCTTTCTCCCCAGGCAGCCCCTGGGGTCGCTCCCAGGAGCAGCCTGGCATGGGGTCTGCACTGGAATTAAATATTACTCTATTCAAATAATAACAGTTTGAATGGAATTTATCTGTCTCTCTCTATTTCACTGGAAACATCCAAGAACGAGGTCTTATGTTCTTTCACTCTCGTTTCCATCATACTGCTGTTTGTAATTATTATTATTATTACTATTTTTTTTGTTGTTGTTGTTTTTGTTTTGTTTTTTTGAGACGGAGTCTCGCTCTGTCCACCAGGCTGGAGTGCAGTGGCGAAATCTCTGCTCACTGCAAGCTCCGCCTCCTGGGTTCCCGCCATTCTCCTGCCTCAGCCTCCCGAGTAGCTGGGACTACAGGCGCCCGCCACGGCGCCCGGCTTTTTTTTTTGTATTTTTAGTAGAGACGGGGTTTCACCGTGGTCTCGATCTCCTGACCTTGTGATCCGCCCGCCTCGGCCTCCCAAAGTGCTGGGATTACAGGCGTGAGCCACCGCGCCCGGCCTGTAATTACTATTTTTTGAGATGGAGTCTCACTCTGTCGCCCAGGCTGGAGTGCAGGTGGTGCCATCTCGGCTCACTGCAACCTCTGCCTTCAGGGCTCAAGCGATTCCCCTGCCTCAGCCTCGCGAGTAGCTGGGATTACAGGCCCCCACCACCACACCCAGCAAATTTTTGTATTTTTAGTGGAGACTGGGTTTCACCATGTTGGCCAGGCTGGTCTTGAACTCCTGACCTCAAGTGATTTGGCCTCCCAAAGTTCTGAGATTACAGGCATGAGCCATTGCTTCCAGCTTCACATAAGTTATTTTAAACCCATGCCATCACTGAGATATAGGTCAAGAGCAAATTCCATTTTATGGAAGAGAGACTCAGGTCTCAGATTAGTAACCAAAATGACATAACTTAGCTGACTAATGACAAATACAATACTCTTCTCTTTTTGTGTGTGTCTTGACAGACTCACTATTTCCACACTTTACAGAATAACATGTTGGCTGCTTTGGAACTTGGGCCTACAATGACTACCTGTTGAACTTGTAGTCAGTTAGAAGCTCTTTGGGAATAGTTTTTTCCATTTGAATTTATTTCATTCACAAACTGCTATGAAGGCACGCCTCTCCTATTTTGAACATGGATTAAAAATCTGTCATGGTTAGAGATTATGTTGGGTTGTAACTTTGCAGCTAACTGCTCTGTGACCTGGGGCTTAGTTTCTCTATGAAAATGTGGGCAGTGCATATTTTGACCTGTAAAAAGACAATTTCTCATGGTTCATCTGAATTTAAAAGGCTACCTGTTTCATAGGGTTGTTGCATTATAAGACTTGTGCTTAGCACGTGGCAAGTGTTCAACAAATTATTTTCTAAACTAATAATGATACCTTCTTATGAGTTTGAAGAAATTTTAAGAATAAGAGTATGGAATACATATTTAGCTTTTCTTCAGTTCGTAAAATGTATTTTGAGTTAAATTGTGTTACTAGAATAGTCTTTTAAAGGTGACTACTGGAAGACATCTGCACTTAATTCCATGTGTTCTGAGAGAACATTGCCATTGTTTTACAGTTGTACCTTATGTATTACACCCCAGAATACAGCAGTACATCTGTGTATGCACCAAGTGACACAAAGTGGATGGAAGGCAGCATAGGTGACGGGTATATAGAAGGCAGGGGGAGGAAGAGCCTATCCAGCTAAAAATATATGGTAGAAGAAAGAAAGGAGTGACAGGGAAAGCAGGGAATCTGTTGGATGAGGGATAAGGTGAGTGTTCAGAGCTTTAGGTTAAGTAGTACTTTCTTACCAAGAATAGGAAAAGGAAATGAAATTAAACCATTTTATTCTTTGACATAGTCATCTAAGCTAAGAATGCAGAAGGGCCTCATAAATATATACAATTATTATTTGTCAATTAAAAGTAAAACTAAATAATGAGAATTAGAAGGGAAGACATTTTATTGGTACACCACCCAGATCGACAATAGCATACATATATGAGGTAAACTTGTTATAGACGGAGGAAAATATATACCATTTTATGTACTTAGGCTTATATACATCTTTGCGTCTATTAATATTATCTCAGTCAGTGTCTTCTCAGGTATTTGTCAATTAAAGAAGTCATTTCAGTACATCATAAGCTTGTTTCTGTATTGTAAAGGTACACATTTGAGTGCCGGTTGATAGAAAAGTGCAAAAATATTTTGTCAAATACATTTAGAAAATGTTAGAGACATTTTCTAGTGATGAAACCAGTGTTTGTTTTCTGTTGTTGTTGTTTTTGAGATGGACTCTTGCTCTGTTACCCAGGCTGGAGTTCAGTGGTGCCATCTTGGCTCACTGCAACCTTGCCTCCCAGGTTCAAGCGATTCTCCGGCCTCAGCCTCCCAAGTAGCTGGGATTACAGGCGCCCGCCACCACGCCGGGCTAATTTTTTAAATTTTTAGTAGAGATGGGGTTTCGGCATGTTGGCCCGGTTAGTCTTGAACTCCTGACCTCAGGTGATCCACCTGCCTCAGCCTCCCAAAGTGCTGAGATTACGGGTGTGAGCCACCACGCCTGGCCTATACCAGTGTATGTTTTCTTTAGGAAAAAATAAGGCAGAAACCAGATAACTAACACTTCACATAAATGTAGGTGCATAATATTGGTATGATATTAGATGACTTAAATTGCTGAACTGTATGAAACTTAATTTTTCTAAGGCAAAAAATAGATGTCATTGGAAGGATCTTGGAGTCAGTGGTAGGCAAACAATTTGAACTTGGCTGCATTTTTTTCATTGCAAATAAATACTTAGCTGGGTGCAGTGGCTTTATTTGTGGTCTTCAGCTGTGTGTGTGTGTTTAGTAGTTACTGAATAGAACAGGGACCTACTACATTTTTATAAGTTGCAATTGAAATAGTAGCTATGCTGTAATCCTTTGGAATTATTTGTTCAGACAATTTTTTGTTTTTTTGAGTGGCAGGTGGATGGACAGTTTGAATTTCTCACAATTTTTTTTTTAACAGCTTGAGGTGTAATTTACCTACCATAAAATTTGTATGTGAAATACACATAAAATTTACCATCTTAACCATTTAAATGCACAGTTCAATGGTATCAAATACATTAATAATGTTGTGCAACCATCACCACCATCTATCTTCATAATATTTTTTATCTTGTAAAACTTTCTGCCCATTAAACAGTAACTACCCATTCTTCTCCTCCTGCCCTTCCACCTCCCTCTGGTAACCACCATTCCACTTTCTGTCTCTTTGATTTTGACTACTTTAGGTGCCTCATGTAAGTGGAGTGTTAAAATACTTGCCTTTTAAAAAATGTATAGTTTCAAACTTTTATTTCAGATTTTGGGAGTAAGTAATGTGCAGGTTTCTTACATGGGTGCATTGGGTGATGCTGAGGTTTGGGGTACAGTTGATCCCGTCATGCAGGTAAGTGAGCATAGTACCTAACAGTTTTTCAGCCCTTACCCTCCTTCCACCCTCTGTTAGTCCGCAGTGTCTTTTGTTGCCATCTTTATGTTTGTGAGTATCCAGTGTTTAGCTCCCACTTACAAGTGAGAATATGCCATATTTGGCTTTCCGTTGCTGCATTAATTCACTTATGATAATGACCTCCAACCGCATCCATGTTGCTGCAAAGGACATGATTTCATTCTTTTTTATGGCTGTTTAGTATTCCATGGTGTATATGTATCACATTTTCTTTATCCAGTCCACTGCTGATAGACACTTAGGTTGGTTCCATGTCTTTGCTATTGTGAATAGAACTATAAAGAACATATGAGTGCATGTTTCTCTTTTTGTAGAATGGTTATTTTCTTTTGGCTATATACCCAGTAATGGAATTGCTGGATCAAGGGGTAGGTGTTTTAAATTCTTTGAGAAATCTCCAGACTGCTTTCCACAGTGGGTGAACTAATTGACATTCTCACAACAGTGTATAAGCATTCTCTTTTCTCACAGCCTCCCCCAGCATCTGTGTTTTTTTTTACTTTTAGTAATAGCCATTCTGACTGATGTGAGCTGGTATCTCATTATGGTTTTGATTTGCATTTCTCTGATGATTAGTGATGTTGAGCATTTTTTCATGTTTTTTGGCCACTTGTATGTCTTTTTGAGAAGTGGCTGTTCATGTCTTTTGCCCACTTTTTGCTGTTGTTGTTTATTTGTTTTGTTTTTTGAGATGGAGTCTTGCTCTGTCGCCTAGGCGGGAGTGCAGTGGTGCCATCTTGGCTCACTGCAACCTCTGCCTCCCGGGTTCAAGCCATTCTCTTGCCTCAGCCTCCCAAGTATCTGGGACTACAGGCGCCTGCCACCATGCCCCGCTAATTTTTGTATCTTTAGTAGAGATGAGGTTTCACCATATTGGCCAGGCTGGTCTCGAACTCCTGACCTTGTGATCTGCCTGCCTCAGACTCCCAAAGTGCTAGGATTAGAGATGTGAGCCACCGCGCCCGGCCTTTTGCCCTCTTTTTAATGGGATTATTTATTTTTTGCTTGTTGAATTAATTTCCTTATAGATTCTGGATATTAGACCTTTGCTGGATGCATAGTTTGTGAATATTTTCTCCCATTCTGTAGGTTATCTGTTTATTCTATTCATAGTTTCTTTTCCTGTTTTGAGATCTTTAATTAGGTTTCAGTTTTTCTTGTAATTGCTTTTGAGTACTTAGTCCTAATTCTTTCCTAAAGTGAATGTCCAGAATGGTGTTTCCCGGGTTTTCTTCTAGGATTCTTATAGTTTGAGGCATTCTATGTAAATCTTTAATCTATCTAGAGTTAATTTTTATGTATGATGAAAGGTAGGGGTGTACTTTTATTCTTCTGCATATAGCTAGCCAACTATCCCAGCACCATTTATTGAATGAGAATTCCTTTTGCCATTGCTTCTTTTTGTTGACTTTATCAAAGATCAGAAGGTGTGTGGCTTTATTTCTGGGCTGTTCTGTTCCATTGGTCCTTGTGTGTGTTTTTGTAGGAGAAGCATGCTGATTTAGTTATTGTAGCCTTAGTCTGAAGTAGGGTAATGTGATACCTTTGGTTTTTGTTCTTTTTGCCTAGGATTCTTTTGGCTATTTGAGCCCCTTTTTGGTTCCATATGAATTTTAGGATAGCTTTTTCTGATTCTGTGAAAAAATGCCATTGGTAGTTTGATAGGAATAGTGTTGAATCTGTAGATTGCTTTGGGCAATATGGCCATTTTATGATACTGATTTCCCCAATCCATGAGCACGGAATATTTTTCCATTTGTTTGTGTCATCTGTGATTTCTTTCAGCCGTGTTTTGTAGTTCTTCCTGTAGAAATCTTTAACCTCCTTGGTTAGATGTATTCCTAGGTATTTTATTTTTTTGGTGGCAATTGAAAATGGGATTGCTTTCTTGATTTGGCTCTCAGGTTGAAAGTTATTAGTGTATAGACATGCTATTGATTTTTCCATGTTGATCTTGTATCCTGAAACTACTCAAGTCATTTGGCAGAGTCTTGAGGGTTTTCTGGGTATGGAATCATATCATCAGTGAAGAGAGACAGTTTGACTTCTTTTCTTATTTGGATGCCTTTTATTTCTCTTGGAATAAATAAGGCTATTTATTTATTTATAATAAATAATTTATTTATTATAAGCTAGGACTTCAGTACTGTGTTGAATAGGAGTAGTGAGAGTGGGCATCCTGTTCCCTTGTTCCGGTCCTCAAGGGAAATGCTTCCATCTTTTGCCTGTTCAGTATGATTTTGGCTGTGAGTTTGTCATAGATGGCTGTTACTATTTTGAGGTGTACTCTTCAGTGCCTAGTTTGTTGAGGGTATTTATCATGAAGGGATGTTGGATTTTATCAAAGACTTTTCTCTATTGAGATAAGCGCGTGGTTTTTGTGTTTAATTCTGTTTGTGTGGTGAATCACATTTATTTTGCGTATGTTGAACC